>NW_026621935.1:0-37297 GCF_003711565.1 Takifugu flavidus | reverse complement strand
CTGAACACCAGCCCAGAGAAGCTCCTGGAGACTCAACAGCTGTGGTACTCCTTGACAGAGGGGAGCAAAACAACCAGCGTTCCTGTAGTCACCATGGAGACGGCTGTTGTCACTCCTCCCACAGCCGCCCTGCCCACGCCTCTGACGCAGGATTCCATTGAAAAAATTGTGCAGGGCATTCTAGAGATGGAGCAGCAGCAGCAGCGACCAGAGCAGAAGATGAGACAGACGAAACCCTGTCTGGCCTGTGGACAGCCCAAGTCTCCGTATGGGACGGGTGGATCTTCCATCCACTTTTTCTATCAGCAGGGTCCTGTCGCTACTTCTACTGCTCAAGGAAGGTGCATCAGACTTATGCTGCTGAGGGACTCTCTGACCCCAGAATGCCCTTTGAACAATTTGCCGCGTCAGAGTTTTTCCAGAGGGAGCTGGAGGCCACCAAAAAGCGTGTGGAGGAAAAAGCTCAGAGACAGATCGGCTGTGTTTAGCTTCATGATGGCGTCTCAGATGATATTCTTTCATTACCGCCACCCTTTCTCCACTCAGAAGACACCCAGGTTTCCCAGCTGCCTCCGTGAACATGTGCTCCCACTCCCACCTTGTTTGACCCCCGGTTCTCAGTGTCCACCTTCCCTTTTGCCATTTTATGGGGATCTGAACGTTAACTTTTGCTGTTATGCTAATGACTACTGAGAAATAATGAAATGAAGCCACCTCCCGCTCAGACTGTCACCGTTGCATTGTGGGAAATGTAGTATTGGCCTGTGTAAAACATCTGCGGCCTGCGGGCCGGTTCTAATAATAAATCAATATCATCCCGGGGGCCATAGAAAACCCTCGACCTTGACTCTGACATATGAGCTTTAAATGATTTCTTTTGACTCCCATTTATTTGGCTGTTTGGATATCATCTTTGCTAGTGTGTGTGTGCGCACGCTCTATGGAACTGGCATAAAGGATGTTAAAATTAGTCTAAATTAAATAAAAATTCATCCATTCATCATTCCCAACAGGCGGTATTTGATTAAGAAACTCTTTCTGAACTCTGGTGCTCTGAAACATCTCCGCTCCATTTTCAGCTGTTTTTATTCTCAATAACATCAAATCATCCATCCAAATCGTGGTCCTGTTGGACCACCAAAGGACAAACACTTTCCATTTAGCACGGACAAAAAAACCCAAATCCTGTTTAGCAATGAAGCTGTGGGGAGAGATTGAGGAGCGTTTCTGAGGAACACGCTGCCATATTGGTCCAAGTGCTGGGGTTTTTTTTGTTTCCAGGTGAATCGGTGGGCAGCGGCGTTACTGCCTGTCTCTGCCCCCCCCCCTCCCCGTGGTCGTGGTCACGCCGGGCATCTTTACTGGTCCCGTTTTAAACAGGTTCTGTTGGGAACAGGTGTTCTCCAGAACTGTATTCCAGGCTGCTGTGCTGAAGGGCTGTTTTCAGTAGCAATAGAGCCAGAGTGTGCCTGCTCCATATAACCCCCCAGGCCGTGCTTTCCTCCTGGCTGAGCCATAATCAGCTCTGGATGGACTGGTTCACGCTTGGACTGAGTCAAGATTTGATAGCTTGACTGATTCTTACAGTTTTGGATCAAACCCCCATCTGCTGATTCCAGGAGATCTTTAAAGGATCTCAGAGCTTCAGATTTATGAAGCCTGCTCAGCCCCCGGCAGCGCTGATGAAACCATTTCATTCCTTCAAAAAAGCAGAACATGAAGCTCCAGAAAAGGTTTTTGGATCAAGTTTCCAACAGAACGAGGACAAGTGGGTAAAAGCGCCACTTTAAAGCCTCCAGGCCTCAGAAAACATCCACCTTTAGGATGCCTGACTTTAGAGGATCGTCGGTTCGCTCCGAGCACAAGAACAAACATGTTTAACCTCAGTCCAAGAACATCTGACCTGAAATGATCAAAAAGCTTCAGCGTAAAAAGATGGTGGAGAGAAAGCTGCTGGGAGGTTCTCAGAAGAGAAGTGGCATTAAAGCCAGCTGGAAGAGTCCAGCCTGCTTCCTGCTCCTCCAAACAGGCGTCTCCACACCAACACTGAGGAACACGGGCTTCTGTTCTTCCTTCTTCTCTTCTGACTATTGTGTGTTTGATGAATGCAGCATCCACTCACTGCCCCCCCCCCCCCCCCCCCCCCCCCTCATTTACACTGCTCCTGGTTTCACAATGCTCCTCAGACAGATGCAACCAGAGACACTGATGCCGTCAGACAATAAACCTGAGTGTTGTTGTGTCCGGTTATTAACATGTTCCATGCTTTTCCTTCTGCAACAGTTCATCACACCTGCTCAGGGAAACCTCGGTGTAAAGGAGGTGAAGCCGTGCCTCAGTGACTCTACTTTGGTGTTTTAGAAACTAACAGTTATTAGATGAATATACAGTGTGCACGTACGCGCACACGTGTGTATAAACACTTAATACACGCGTGTGCGTGGATGTAGACTTTTTAGTACTTTGGGTTCATAGACTTTTTAGTATTTTGCAGATACGTGTCTGTATATAAACCAGATCCTCCTGTAATAAAGAACTAAAGGCTGACTGTTGTCACGTGACCTGTCTCCGTCTGTGTCCGATGATGGAACCTGCCTGGAACATCTGGTCCACAGAAAAAGCAAAACAGCTCACAGAACTGGTCCAGTTTAGACCCAAAAATGACAAATAATGAAAAATGTGACGCAGTAGAATAATGGACGAACTTTCTATTGCATTGACAGTTTCAGTCAGTCCATCAGAATTCATCAAAATATTTTAAAACCAACAAACTACACACAGAACCGCAAAGTTTAGAGCTTAAAGGGAGCGACAGGTGAAGATTTAAAGCTCAACGCAGCTGAAGAAGTTCCAAAAAGGAGAAATATCATGTGGTGCTTTACCGCCACCCGGTGGACACGCGTGGGACTGCAGACAATAGTTAAACGCGCTCCAACACATTCTGACCTCTGCTGCTCCTCCTGGACTCCAGGGCTGCAGAAATATGCTGCTTTTACAGGTCTTTCAAATCTGTCAAGCATCATAAATCTGTTTATTTAACCAGGTTGAATAATGGCGGAGAATGGTGTCCGAAAAGCGTCTTTATTTTAAAGTGAACAAGAACAGTTCGGTCCGCGTTCACAGAGAGGCGGAGAGACCTCGAGAGAGTCCAAAACAAGTCCGCTAGGAAAACTCTCAAAATAGTCAAGCCACAGAGAAGTCAGGGTTTGGCGATGAGGCCGAAAACACTCCGCCGCTGGCAGACGGGAGTTCTGTCCTTAAATCTCAACGGGAGATTGAAGAGAGACCGCAGGTGCGTGTGTCTGCGGGGCCACTGTGGCTGATTAGCGGCTCCTCCACGCCCCCTGCAGGTAGACACCAGCAACAACGGTCCCAGAAACTGGGAACCAACAAACCAGTTTTTCAAAGTATTCCTTTCAGACTAAGCAGGAAGACTGAAGACCGACAAGGTGAGTGGAAACGAAGAGCATTATTGAAAAGAATTGACAGTTGTGTTGGAGATAAAATCAAGATTTGATTCAACAAGACTTCATATTTAGTTTTAGCACAAAACATCGTTATACATTATAATGAAGAGGGCTTATTTAACATTCTTATAGTCTGGCTTTAGTTATAGTTGAATAGTCTTTCTAAGTGAAGTTTAGTTTATTTTTCTGCTCTTTGCTACTGATTCTAAAGAACTTTAAACCCTCCCAGAATGCTTTAATGGTAGTAATATATACGCCATAAAGCTGTTGATTAGGTTTTAAAAGTGAAGTGAAACTATTCTCTTCAGACGAAGCAGGAAGAGCGACATTTTGTGACAGGTGAAAAGCTCATAAAGTTATTAGAGTTGTTCAACAGTCCAGGTCACAGCTGGATATTTTGGTATTACCTGTCAAACAACATCTAATCGTGGGCAAGTTAGCATCTCTCAGCCGGACCAATTTAAGACAATAAACTAAATAACAGGTAGACACCAGCAACAACGTTCCCAGAAACTGGGAACCCAACAAACCAGTTTTTAAAAGTATTCCTTCAGACTAAGCAGGAAGACTGAAGACCGACAAGGTGAGTGGAAACGAAGAGCATTATTGAAAAGAATTGACAGTTGTGTTTGGAGATAAAATCAAGATTTGATCAATGAGACTTCATATTAGTTTCAGCACAAAACATCGTTATACATTATAAATGAATAGGTCTTATTTAACATTCTTATAGTCTGGCTTTAGTTATAGTTGAATAGTCTTTCTAAGTGAAGTTTAGTTTATTTTTCTGCTCTTTGCTACTGATTCTAAAGAACTTTAAACCCTCCCAGAATGCTTTAATGGTAGTAATATATACGCCATAAAGCTGTTGATTAGGTTTTAAAAGTGAAAGTGAAACTATTCTGTTCAGACGAAGCAGGAAGAGCAACATTTTGTGACAGGTGAAAAGCTCATAAAGTTATTAGAGTTGTTCAACAGTCCAGGTTACAGCTGGATATTTTGGTATTATTTAAGACAATAAACTTTAAAAAATAATTAAATAAATCCACACAGGATCACAGGACACCAACAGGATTTTGGGTTCATGTTGCACGTTTTCTCACAGTGGTTTATTGTTCTATGTTGTGGAACCACTGTGAAAGAAATGCAGGAGTGGGTGTCATTTCTTTCATCTATTTTAAATAGAGCAGTGATCTTTGAGGACTTGGATCATAGAAATAATTGAAGAGGGGAACAAAGGAGGGGAGTTAAAAAGTCCTGACTAGTATGTTTATGTAGCACCAGATAATTTAGTGGCTGAGCTGAAGACAGTCCTTTCACCATGTTGGCCTGTGGAAAACCAGTGTTGTCGGGCCGATGGACCAGCGTCCCCGTCGTTGCCGGACCACCGTTGGCCACCAGTTGGGTTTTGGGATCAAAGTGGGGGCGTTTCCTGTATCCGGTTCTCCTCACGGATCCATGACTACAACATGTTGCTGCAAGTGCAGAGACGTTTGCTCTGGAAAGAATTTTAGAGCACATTCAGTGCTGCAGGATGAGGGGCTGGAAAAGGTGCCAGTTCTTTTCTCACTGCAGGGAACAGTTAAAAAAAGCAGCTTAAACTCTGAAAACATGAAAATGATACAGAGACATCATTGATTCAGTTGTTATCCAGAATGGATTAGAAATGTTCCTGTTTGATAAAAATGCAGTGAATTGGGATTATTGAACTCCAACCTCTACAGATTATTTACCTTCATCACAGTCTCATCACTATTTCTGATGTTTCCTCAGGATGGACGAGGACAGAGCAGAGTCCACAGTGCCCAGCTGGGTGTCCCTGAAGAGTGACCGGTCCAAAGATGGAGAATAATAAACTTCAGAAGTTCAGAGAAAATGTAAGAAAACTAAGCGTGATGATGTGTTTGTGTGGCAGCTGTTAGTCACATTAACAGCAGCAGGTTGTGAGTTTATTATTGGAGATGTTTAACACTTAAACCTCAGACAGTCATATAGTTACAGACTTAATGTGAATATTGTTGATTAGAAACAAGAATCAGGTTTAAACTGAAAGATGAATTCAGACATAAATGCTGGAACAATATTGAGTCTTGATCAGGTTCTTTCATCCTATAAATCAAAGGACTAATAGAGATGTGTTCATAGTGAGAGGGGGGAGCACATCCTATCAAACTGGGACCAGTCAGCTCCACCAGGAGAGTCCTCTTGTTCACAATCTGGAAGCAGATCTGGAGATGCTGAAATGAAGCCCAAACAAAGTAAAACTGTTCAATATGAGATTTAACTTGTGATGTCATGAATTTGTAGTTGTGTTGATGATTTATTATAGATGTTTACTTATGTTCAGGAAGTGATCTGCAGGAGGTGATAGAAGGTCATAAGATGAGTCTGAAGAGAAGATGTGAACATGTGACTGAAGGAACTCATGAAGCAGGAAGTGGAACCCTGCTGAACAAGATCTACACTGAGCTCTACATCACTGAGGGACAAAGTGAGGAGGTGGACACACAACATGAGGTGAGACAGCTTGAGAGAACCTCCAAGAAGAACATCCAGGACACTCCAATCAAGTGCCAGGACATCTTCAAAGTCTTATCGGAGCAACAGAGACACATCAGAGTGGTTCTGACCAACGGTGTCGCCGGCGTTGGAAAAACCTTCTCAGTGCAGAAGTTCAGTCTGGACTGGGCAGAAGGTTTGGAGAACCAAGACATCAGTCTGGTGCTTCCGCTCTCATGCAGGGAGCTCAACTTGATCAGAGATGAGCAGCACAGTCTTCTCTCACTGCTTCATGTTTTCCATCCAACATTACAGAAGATCAGAGCAGAAGATCTGACTGTCTGGAAACTTCTGTTCATCTTTGATGGCCTGGATGAAAGCAGATTTTCACTGGGTTTCAACAACCATCAGGTCATCTCTGATGTCACACAAGTATCGTCCGTTGAGGTGCTCCTGGTGAACCTCATCCAGGGGAACCTGCTTCCCTCAGCTCTCATCTGGATCACCTCCAGACCTGCAGCAGCCTATCAGATTCCTCCCTCGTGTGTTGACAGGATCACAGAAGTACGAGGCTTCACTGACTCCCAGAAGGAGGAGTACTTCAGGAGGAGGTTCAGTGATGAAGATCTGTCCAAGAGAATCATCTCACACATCAAGGCCTCCAGGAGCCTCCACATCATGTGTCTGATCCCAGTTTTCTGCTGGATCACTGCTATAGTTCTGGAGGACATGATGACCAGAGACCAGAGAGGAGAGCTGCCCAAAACCCTGACTGACCTCTACTCACACTTCCTGAGGGTTCAGATAAAGAGGAAGAAGCAGAAGTATGGAGGAAAGCAGAGACCAGAGGAACTGACTAAGGCTGATAAAGAACTCCTTCTGAAGTTGGGTCGGCTGGCGTTTGAACATCTGGAGAAAGGAAACATCATGTTCTACTCAGAAGACCTGGAGCGATGTGGACTGGACGTCTCCGAGGTGTCGGTGTACTCAGGAGTTTGTACAGAGATCTTCAAGAGAGAGAGTGTGATCTTCCAGAAATCAGTCTACTGCTTTGTTCATCTGAGCATTCAGGAGTTTCTGGCTGCCGTCTACATGTTCCACCATTACACCAGGAAAGACACAGCGGTTATAAATCAGTTCCTAAAATATTCGAAACCAAACCGCTTTTCCAGGTTTGCTGGGTTGTTACGTTGCGGTCCAATCACATCTCTTGATGACTTCCTCAGGAGAGCACTAATGAAATCTCTTGAAAGTAAAAATGGCCACCTGGACTTGTTTGTTCGCTTCCTTCATGGTCTCTCTCTGGAGTCCAATCAGAGGATCTTGGGTGGACTGTTGGATCAGAGGAACAGCCACCCAGAAACCATCCAGAAGGTCCTCAACAACCTGGAGGAGCTGAACAGTGGTGGAATCTCCCCAGACAGAAGCATCAACATCTTCCACTGTCTGATGGAGATGAAGGATCAGTCAGTCCATCGGGAGATCCAAGAGTTCCTGAAGTCAGAGAAGAAATCAAAGAGGAGACTGTCAGTGATCCACTGTTCAGCTCTGGCCTACCTGCTGCAGATGTCAGAGGAGGTTCTGGATGAGCTGAACCTGCGGCAGTACAACACCTCAGAGGAGGGACGACGTCGCCTGATTCCAGCTGTGAGGAACTGCAGGAAGGCCGTGTAAGTAAAGATTTTTGGGGCCGGACATCGGCGTTTAAATCAAGCGAGTGGATCGTGTCAGGTAGCAATACCCCCTCCAGTGGTCATTCCTTCAATTCTTTATTTCCATTGCAGCGTCCATAAATTAAAAACAACAACAATTCATCCAGAAATGTTCAACACTGGCTGGATATAAGTTCAAAGGTCAATCCAGACAAACCAACATAAGGCAGGAATAATAGGAGCCACAAGTTAACTGACTATCATGAAATTACTGTCATGTCATTAAATCACTTTTGTTTGTTTGTATACATCGTATTCAAACGACAGAAAAACACATTTTAACTAATGACACGTGACTATTTTGCTTCATTTGTTCAACGTAAAAACAGCCGGCCTCGTTGGTTTAAATGGGTGTTTTAGGTCTTTGTGGCGGTTCCGTTTGGAGCCTTTATGTGACCCACAAAGTTGTTTGAGCCTTTCCACACCCGTTAGGTGGCAACTTCATCACTAGCAACAAAAGGTGCAGTGAAAATGATTTGAAGGAAAACAGGCAGATATAACAGAAGCTGACGGCAATCGATGCAACCAGAGACTCTGATGTCATCGATCGGATCGCTGAATTAAGACTTGACGCACGATCGTACAAATTGAATGAAATGCAAAATATCCAAAGAGCCGATAGACAGATAAAAAGATGCACGTTTCTATAAACCATTTGCTATAATCATTTTAAATATTGAGTAATTATGAGCTGTTCTAAAATAAGACAAATGTTGAGAATAATTCAGTTGCATTTCAGATCTGATGGTCGTTCAAACTGTTGCTCTACGGCAGGGGTGGGGAACCTCCGGCCTCCGGGCCGTATAAGGCCCGCGATACCATTTCTACCGGCCCGCAACACAATAAGATTGTAGTATGAATGAATAAAATTTAAAAAAATCAGGAAAAAACGTATCGGCAGCCATTCATTTTCTGAGATAAAACGGACGGTAATGTTATGTCCGAGCAAAGGTCAGGGTCAGTGAACACAGCATGTGATGTAGGTAGTGGGCGGATTGATTGACACGGACGAAAAATTGATGTATCATGGCGACTGTCAAGAAAAGAAAGGTGGATGCAGAATGCCGTTTATTCCAGGAGAAATGGACAAATGATTTTTTCTTTGTCGAAGTAAAAGGCAAGCCAGTGTGCCTAGTTTGTGGCGAGGCGCTGGCGGTGATGAAAAAGGCAAATCTCGAGCGCCATTACAGCACGAAACATGCTAAACTCGATGAGTTGAAAGGACCGATGCGTGGGATAAAGTTAACGCTCTTCGTTGGAGTTTGGAGGCTCAACAAGCAGCTTTCATACGACCATCTTCCGACAGAGAGAATATTACACGAGCAAGTTTTGTGGTGAGTGACTTGAAGCCAAGAAGCTGAAACCTCACGCCGAAGGAGAATTCGTGAAGAGTGCCTCGTAGCCGCCGCTGAGGTTCTCGCGCCGGACAAAGTAAAACTTTTTCAAAGCGTCAGTTTGTCTCGAAGAACCGTTGCAGACAGGATTACTGACATGGCACAAAATATTGAAAAAACACTGAAGGACACTGCAAGAGACTTTGAGTATTTTTCTCTGGCCTGTGATGAGACAACTGACATCACAAACACAGCGCAACTTGCCATTTTTGTGCGTGGGATTACCGCCAAGTTTGAAATAAAGGAGGAGTTGTTGTCTTTGCAAGCCATGCATGGCACTAGTAAAGGTGAGGATTTGTTCAGTCAAGTTGTTGTGGCCATGAACAATTTTGAACTGCCATTTGAGAAGTTGAGCGGAATCGCCACTGATGGAGCACCCGCAATGGTTGGCACGCAAAAAGGATTGACTGCATTAGTCAAAAAAGAAATGAGCCGTCTGGGTCTGGATCCAAGTGATATAGTTGTGTGCCACTGTATCATACATCAAGAGAGTCTGTGTGCACATTCCCTGAAGCTTAACAATGTGATGAAAACCGTCGTGTCCACCATAAACTTCATCAAAAGCAGAGGGCTGAACAACCGCCAGTTCAAGGAGCTACTCAGCGAGCTTGAGTCAGAGTACGGTGATCTGGTTTATCACTGTGAAGTGCGATGGCTGAGTCGTGCAAATATGCTCGCACGGTTTTATACACTGCGGGAAGAGGTCAAACACTTCATGGAGATGAAGGGGAAACCTGTCATGGAGCTCAGTGATGGCAAGTTCCTCAGTGATCTGGCCTTCATGGTGGACATCACCAAGCACCTGTCAGAGCTAAACATCAAGCTGCAAGGTCCCAACCAGCTCGTCAGCTCTCTGCTTTCCAATGTGAAAACATTTGAAGTGAAGTTAAGGCTGTGGCAAGAACAACTGGAAAGGGGAAACACTGTGCACTTTCCCACCCTGCAAGAACAAAAGCCTGATGTTATGACTGAATATGCTGGTGAATGTGCAAAACTCGTTCAGGCATTTGATGAGAGGTTTCATGATGTGAAAAACATACAAAGGGAACTAGACATGTTTGCTACGCCATTTAATGTGCAACCATCTGATGTACCAGACAAATTCCAAATGGAAATAATTGAGCTGCAAAACAACAACAAACTCAAAGCTAAGTACAACAACCTCTCTCTACTGGACTTTTACAAACTGTACGTTAGTGCTGAGGATTTTCCCATCTTGAGGAGACATGCCCTGAAGTTTGCATCTCTGTTTGGGACAACGTACCGCTGTGAACAGTTCTTTTCAAAACTGACACTTGCAAAGACTCGCTTCCGCTCAAGACTGACTGACCCAAACTTGGAAAACCAGCTTCGAGTGGCATCATCATCACTGCCAGCTGACATTAGATGCCTCTCCAAAGAGAAGCAGTTCCAACCATCGCATTAGGTGTAGAAATGCAGCAATTATTGTTATTATTATTGTCTTTATTACCTCCGCCAAGGAGGTTATGTTTTTGCCGGCGTTTATCTGTCTGTCTGTCTGTTAGCAAGTCTGTCTGTTAGTTTTTGTGAGTAGAGGCCTCGAACAGGCCCTTACAGGTCTCTTGCCTCAACTCTGCACCTCTTTTTTTTATTGTTTTGTATGATAATGTAAAAATATTTAACTTGTTTGTCATTTTATTCTATTTTTTTGGTGGTTTTATATGCATGTTGTGTTAAATAAATAATTCAAATTCAAATGCAGCAATCATGAGACTCAGTAACACAGTGGTTACAGACTTTTTTTCGTCTTTTTTTTGCATCCCTAGGTATGTGTTCATAATAGTATGGCCCTCGGAGGACTTTATAAAAATTGAAATGGCCCTCGATATGAAAAAGGTTCCCCACCCCTGCTCTACGGTGTTGAATTTAGCTTTTCCAGGAAATTAGCTACATTTGTGTTGAGGTAGATTCTCAGATAAGTTGATGAGAAATCCCAAAGTTTGACTCACTATTTTTGTTTCATACACAACAGACTGCCTGGTAGTTTTCTTTCAACGAGTCATTGGGAAGTTGTGGCCTCAGCAATGACGTCAAACCCTTCTCATCTACGGGAGCTGAGCTTAAGCAAGAACCAAAACCTGACAGATGCCGACGTAAAGTTACTGTCTTCTGGAATGATGCATCCAAACTGCAGACTGGAGACGCTCAGGTCAGGAGGCCTCTGTTGGTCTTTTCTACATTTCTTTACATTTTCTGCTTTTCTCTTCATTTTCAGATTTAGAAATGTGTTTTTATTTGCCCCATTTATTCCTTTTCCAGGCTGAGTGACTGCAGTTTATCAGAGATCAGCTGTGACTCTCTGGCCTCGGCGCTGAGGTCCAATCCCTCCCATCTGAGGGTTCTGGAGCTGAGCTACATCAGTCTAGAGGATCCAGCAGTGAAGCTGCTCTGTGGTTTTCTCCAGGATCCTCTCTGTAAGCTGGAGACTCTCAGGTCAGTCAGAGATGATCCAGTTCTTTCCCAGGTGTAACTAGTTAGACATTAACTGTTTACATGTTTGATCTTTGTTATAAACGTAGTGTTACAGTTCTCAGAAAAAAGACCACACAGGACAGATTTGCAGTATTAAATTGGTTGTGGAAATCTGTCCCATGTGAGGATGGTCATCAATGACTAGAAAGGAAGTATCAGTTGTAGATTTGTCTTGTTTTATTTTAGGCTGGCCACAAAACCGCCCAAACATTCAGACCAATCAAAAATGGTTCTTCCTGTCTTTTAAAGATCAGAAGGAAAACTAGAAAACCCCAAAAGAAAGCTGCTGCAGTGTGCCATGCCCCTTCTCTCCTGAGAAAAGCCATCCCAAAAAAGAGAAAAGCCCAAGTGTGAAGTGAGCCCCCTGTTAAACCTTGGTACCGAAAGCCTGCAGTCATTCTCATCTGAGGTGGCTTCATTCCAGCCAGAAGCCCAAACCTGCCTCCCTCTTAAAGGGGCAGCAGGTCAGTCCAACCACAGAAACCTTCATGAAGATCTGAAGCTTTCAGCATCACAATTGTTGCACCTCACTTCCATTGGAGTCCAAATCAGAAGTCAACAAGTTGATTCTACACCGATTCTACACAATGCAACCATTTTAAAAAGGTTTCCATCCATAAGTTTTCACATATTTTTACTGTTGTAATGGTCATTAAAGAAATGACCTTATTGGAGTTTTTCTCCTCACAAATATGACTTTCTATGAACGATGCAATAAATGCAGCTTGCAATCTAAGACAATATGGAAGTATGTGTATATAATAGTAGTGGAAGTAGCTCATAAAATAATACATTTGCTCTTCTCATCGAATCTCTCTATGGTATTAAAGAAAAACCTGCTCTTAGTCAACAACATCTAAGACACCAACCAAAAATCCTAATTTTCTACAATCTAATATAAAACAGTAGAGAAGACTCTCATCTGGAGAACAAGTGACACCAGCTGCCAATCATTGTTGGAGAAATGTGCAGTCAGGGGAACGATGCGTCCAGACTATAGCCACCCTTCCAGCATCCAGCAGTGTCTAAAACTTTGATTTGGTTTCACCAGAGAGTGTAGGGATTGCAGGGTCGCTGCAGCATCGCCCACAAGCTATCAGGAGTGGGTCGCTTTGTCCCAACTCCTGACAAGAGTTGAGTGCTATTGAGAAATGTGGTCTCACAAACTTGGAAGGTATTTTGACCCACACACACTTTACATACGGTGTAGATCTTGTCCAACCGCCCTGAAAGAACCCAAAATAGGAACATACGGCAGATAAGCCGGTGCAGGACCAGAGGTTTGTTGCTTGTAAGCTGTGTTTTGCTCTGGTACATGTTGATTTTTATTTGTCTTCTCTCAAAATAATTGTTATTTTAGACTATGGGGCTGCAGTTTATCAGAGACCTGCTGTGATTCTGTGGCCTCAGCTCTGAAGTCCAACCGCTCCCATCTGAGGGTTCTGGACCTGAGCTCCAACCCGTTGAAGGATTCAGGAGTGAAGCAGCTCTGTTCTGGACTGGAGAGTCCAAACTGTAAACTGGAGAGGCTCAGGTCAGTCTTCATTTTTCTACCTATATACCAGCTGCTAAGATGGTGAAGTGAGGCTGTTCTCAACACTGCTGTGATGCACCACATTAAAAACATTCCTTGGAATATCGTGAATTCAGGTCTGACCCAACTAAGAACTAACGTAGGTTTAGTACTGACGCAGATAACATGCAGACCTGCACCGTATAACCTCATCCTGCATTTTTCAGATTGATTGACTGCAGCTTATCAGAGATCAGCTGTGGCTCTCTGGCCTCGGCGCTGAGGTCCAATCCCTCCCATCTCAGAGAACTGGACCTGAGTCAGAACCAGCTGCAGGATCCAGGAGTGAAGCTGTTCTGTGGTTTTCTCCACTTTCCAAACTGCCGACTGGAAACTCTGAGGTAAACACCATTCTCAAAAATGTCCATTATTCCATCCGAGGGTCCTCACACTTTCTGAGTGTGTGTGTTGTGCCCAGTTCCTTCAGGAGGGAGGGCCACACGGGGACCACTTATTCATGATAAATTGATTTAAGGACAATGAAAAAGCCCACAGATGGTAACCAAAATTAGACAAAACTAGGTGAGGGTGCCTGGTAGACACCAGCCAACGAGGAGGGAGATGGTGAGGGAGACAGGAAGTCATCTAAGACAGGTTGTGCCTTTAAAGATGAGCCACAGGTGAGATGATCTCCATGATGAGATGGGAGGGAAAGAGGTGGAGAACCTGGGAAGAGTGAGGGCCAGAACAATATATATTCTCCTTTGGAACAGTGCAAACCTGAGAGGTTGGAATTGTGGTAATTACATATTACTATCATTTTTTAACCTGTAACTAAATTAAATATTTACAGATCATGCCTTTGATTAACCTTTCAGATTAATACTGGTTTCACTTATAACCTTATAAAAGTTTCCCTTCTTTATTTAGACTAAGTGACTGCAGGTTATCAGAGATCAGCTGTGATTCTGTGGCCTCAGCTCTGAGGTCCAACCTCTCCCATCTGAGGGTTCTGGACCTGAGCTTCAACACGTTGCAGGATTCAGGAGTGAAGCGGCTCTGTTCTGGACTGGAGAGTCCAAACTGTAAACTGGAGACGCTCAGGTCAGTCTTCATTTTTCTACCTATATACCAGCTGCTAAGATGGTGAAGTGAGGCTGTTCTCAACACTGCTGTGATGCACCACATTAAAAAAATTCCTTGGAATATCGTGAATTCAGGTCTGACCCAACTAAGAACTAACGTAGGTTTAGTACTGACGCAGATAACATGCAGACCTGCACCGTATAACCTCATCCTGCATTTTTCAGATTGATTGACTGCAGTTTATCAGAGATCACTGTGGCTCTCTGGCCTCTGCGCTGAGGTCCAATCCCTCCCATCTCAGAGAACTGGACCTGAGTGGGAACCAGCTGAAGGATCCAGGAGTGAAGCTGCTCTGTGGTTTCCTCCACTTTCCAAACTGCCGACTGGAAACTCTGGGGTAAACACCATTCTCAAAAATGTCCATTATTCCATCCGAGGGTCCTCACACTTTCTGAGTGTGTGTGTGTTGTGCCCAGTTCCTTCAGGAGGGAGGGCCACACGGGGACCACTTATTCATGATAAATTGATTTAAGGACAATGAAAAAGCCGACAGATGGTAACCAAAATTAGACAAAACTAGGTGAGGGTGCCTGGTAGACACCAGCCAACGAGGAGGGAGATGGTGAGGGAGACAGGAAGTCATCTAAGACAGGTTGTGCCTTTAAAGATGAGCCACAGGTGAGATGGATCTCCATGATGAGATGGGAGGGAAGAGGTCGGGAGAACCTGGGAAGAGTGAGGGCCAGAACAATATATATTCTCCTTTGGAACAGTGCAAACCTGAGAGGTTGGAATTGTGGTAATTACATATTACTATCATTTTTTAACCTGTAACTAAATTAAATATTTACAGATCATGCCTTTGATTAACCTTTCAGATTAATACTGGTTTCACTTATAACCTTATAAAAGTTTCCCTTCTTTATTTAGATTAGAGCGCTGCAGCTTATCAGAGATCAGCTGTGACTCTCTGGCCTCGGCGCTGAGGTCCAATCCCTCCCATCTCAGAGAACTGGACCTGAGCTCCAACACGTTGCAGGATTCAGGAGTGAAGCGGCTCTGTTCTGGACTGGAGAGTCCAAACTGTAAACTGGAGAGGCTCAGGTCAGTCTTCATTTTTCTACCTATATACCAGCTGCTAAGATGGTGAAGTGAGGCTGTTCTCAACACTGCTGTGATGCACCACATTAAAAAAATTCCTTGGAATATCGTGAATTCAGGTCTGACCCAACTAAGAACTAACGTAGGTTTAGTACTGACGCAGATAACATGCAGACCTGCACCGTATAACCTCATCCTGCATTTTTCAGATTAGAATACTGCAGTTTATCAGAGATCAGCTGTGACTCTCTGGCCTCGGCGCTGAGGTCCAATCCCTCCCATCTCAGAGAACTGGACCTGAGTTACAACCAGCTGCAGGATTCAGGAGTGAAGCTGCTGTCTGATCTTGTAGAGAATCCACACTATGGGCTGGAGACATTGAGTCAGTAGCTGGTTGAAGCCAGTCAACTCCCGCTCATCTGCTGCATCACTCACTGACCACTGGTGAAGAGCATCTGTGGAAACATCTGCCGTCTACTCCCTCCATAGATGAAAAATTCAGTTTTTAAAAAGCGCTGATGGACTTTCAGGAGATCAGTCGATGGTCGACAAAGCAGAAGCAGCTTCGCCTTGAAGTTAAATTAGTTCCTGGTATCACACAATGCATCTTTATAAAGTTCTAAATGGCTCCTCGCCCACTCTTAGAAGCATGAAAACATTCTCTTAATTGTCTCTTCAAATGTCTGTATTATACGTTACTATTTTACATCATGCCTTCAGAATCTTTAGGGTTTAGTATTTACTGTCCCTGTGACATGGAGCATTGGAATAATTCAGCTGCAGCCAGCAAAAACCCATCAGAATGACGGCTATCGGTGGGAACCGCAGCTCACTTGACTTTAGTCAGTCTGTTCAATGTTATAGGATTTATTGCAATCTAATAAAAACTATGAATAAATGTGGGAAATAGGAAATAAAAAGAAGCAAAATTACCCAATAAAACTCCCATGAATACTGTAAATTTAAAGATGTCAAGAATGGAATATCAGCTTAAATTTAATCAAACATAAAGTGAAAAGGCCTCCTTTAAGTTTACTGCAAAAATAAACACAAAATCAAGAGCAACACGCGCCAAAAACGTCTCATTCTCTCTTCTGTCTCCACTCATTCTTTTATATTCTCTTAAGATAATGGGGACGGGGTCTTGTGATAACAAAACAACCTAATTGGGGACTATATTTTTGTTGCAAGAACTTTGGCTCTTCAGAAGTTTCTATGTTGGCTTCCACAGATTGTGCATCCACTAGAAACTCAGTGTTTTTGAGGAACTACCAGGAGTGGCTGGAGTGGAGGCCAATGACGCTATAGCTACATATAGATCACCGTTATCCTCAACCCAAAAGACCACCAGTTGGCGCAGCAATACTAAAGATAGGAGGTTGTGGTCGTTGCGCAGACGCAGAGTGATCACAAACGTGCCCTATGTTCTATATACCGTATGTTCGCGACCAAAGGGCGCACCGTATTAAAAGGTGCAGCCTCAGTTACGGGTGCTATTTCTGTATTTAACACATACATCAGGCGCTCCGGATTATAGGGCGCGGGCATGGTAAAACATACCGCTACGATAGCTTAAAACATGCATGCTAGCGTGTATTTAGCAATTTTGCAAAAGCCGGCAACCGACAACTATGTTTCCAAAATTAAAATGTTCGTATTTTTCGTATTTTGTTATTAAACCCCGGAGGGCTGAAGCAGGACCGCTGTTAAAAATGTATCAGTCCACGCTTCCAGTTCTGGTGCAACGTCCAGTTCTAAATGTATGAATCCGCGTATTGACGTTTCAACGTCCCATCAGTAAACGGAGAGATTTGGATATAGTCCCCCTGAAGTGGTGTTTTTAGAGCAGTTCTTAACTACTTTCTCTTTGCCTGATAAGAGGTCCAAACATTATTTCACTTCCCTATAAAATACTCTAAAATTTGCCATTCAAGATCAGATACCACCAGGTATAATTCATCCTCTAAATTTTCACAATTTCTTATTCTGTCAGGCTGTTTTTAAACCTTTGGCAACATAAAATAAAGTACCCAACTGGTATTATGTCAGGCTGGTTTACATCCCATTAAAGAAGCCAGCAGAAATAAAGCACAACAGTTACACAGACTACGCACAATAATATAGAGGATATAAAAAACAGTGCTGAGATGGGTTTGTGTCACTTTAGTACAGGGGTGGGGAACCTCCGGCCTCCGGGCCGTATACGGCCTACGAGACCATTTCTACCGGCCCGCAACGCAATAAGATTTTTAGATTTTATATGTGCACTTATACAGTGGGACCGTTCGCTAAACTCCGCGAGCTGCGAGTAGCAGCGGTAGCGTATTTTTGCCTTTCGTATCGTGAAATTTCTTTCGTAACAAGATGAAATATTTTCCCGTTTTCTGAGATAAAACAGACGGTTATGTTATGTCCGAGTCAAGGTCAGGGTCAGTGAACACAGCATGTGATGTACGTAGTGGGCTGGACTGATTGACACGGACGAAAAATGCTTAGCGAAACACGCTAAACTCGACGAGTTGAAAGGACAGATGAGTTTGGATAAAATTAACGCTCTTCGCCGGAGTTTGGAGGCTCAACAAGCAGCTTTCACACGACCATGTACCGACAGAGAGAATATTACGCGTGCAAGTTTTGTGGTGAGTGAATTAATAGCCATGAAGCTGAAACCTCACACCGAAGGAGAGTTCGTGAACGCGCCTCGTAGCCGCCGCTGAGGTTCTCGCGCCGGACAAAGTAAAATTGTTTCAAAGCGTGAATTTTTTTCGTGAATAACTACTTAACTAAGACATATATTGTTATGATTCTAGTGGCTAACGGTATGTTTTTTATGGTCAAGGAATCTAAATATGTAGTCAAAGTATATGTGGGACTAATATTTATGGTGGGAAATCACAATATGCCAGGAATTGTTGCGCTTGGCGGAGGTCTGCGCTCTCCGAGTGCTTTCTAGTTGTTGTTGTTGTTATTATTATTGTCTATCTTTCTTCATTTATTTTTTTCTTGATTATCTTGTTGTATTGCAGTTTTTGTGAGTAGAGGCCTCCAACAGGCCCTTACGGGTCTCTTGCCTCAACTCTGCCACCTCTTTATTGTTTTGTATGATCATGAAAACATATTTTACTTGTCATTTTATTCTATTTTTTTGGTGATTTTATATGCATGTGTGCTAAATAAATAATTCAAACTCAAATGCAGCAATCATGAGACTTAGTAACACAGTGGTTATAGACTTTTTTTTTTTTTGCATCCCTAGGTATGTGTTCATAATAGTATGGCCCTCGGAGGACTTTATAAAAATTGAAATGGCCCTCGATATGAAAAGGGTTCCCCACCCCTGCTTTAGTAAAATCAAAGCATTTTTCTTTATGTGCCAGCAAACACATAAGAAACATATGGAGGCTATAGAACAAACTAAAGATTTGTTGTTATTAAGATAAAGAAATGCAACATTTCCCCCAGAGAAACGATGGCGATGGAAAAAGCCCTGGCTGTGTGTGTGCATCACAGCAGGCGTGGGTTCTCCTCTCTGGAGTCATGCGGCTCTTTTGAAGGGCAGATGAGGAGGTTGGTTACAGATTCCCCTCAGAAAGATGATTACGGTGCCAAAGGTCATCACCGGGGTAACCAGGAGGAGGCAGAGTCGGTCTACTGTACGAGCGATGCCGCTCCAGTTATCCTTCTCCTGTCAGGACAAGACATTTACGCCACTTTTGATCTTTTTAAATCAGACTTTGGGTTGAGGACTCTGTTTGAACCATCTGACATGATTGCTGCGCGGCGTCTTCCCCTCTGGACTGCATGAACTCTTTTATTTCACTCAAAAGGGACAAAAAGGAAGCAAAATCCGTCCCCTGCTGAGCCATCGGATTTCTGTGTGTAGGAGCAGGTCACCATATTCAGTTGGCAGCTCCTCCAACAGAACCTTGAATGTTCTGAGCTGTTTCGCTCTGGAGCGGATGCTGTTTCTGATCTTCACCACAGGAGTCATCACGTGCTCAAAGCCCATCACTCTGGCACATGAGGCCTACAGACAGTAGGAGCCCCGTCTGTAGTGGGCCGCTCACAGCGGGAGCCCCGTCTGTAGTGGGCCGCTCACAGCGGGAGCCCCGTCTGTAGTGGGCCGCTCACAGCGGCAGCCCCGTCTGTAGTGGGCCGCCCACAGCTGGAGCCCCGTCTGTAGTGGGCCGCTCATAGCGGGAGCCCCGTCTGTAGTGGACCGCTCATAGCGGGAGCCCCGTCTGTAGTGGGCCGCTCATAGCGGGAGCCCCGTCTGTAGTGGGCCGCTCATAGCGGGAGCCCCGTCTGTAGCAGGAGCGACCGACGAAAGAGCGCTTCCTCAAGTCTGGCCTTGACCCGTGAACAAGAGTCTGGGTCATAATGCCCCCCCCTGGATTATGAGGCGAGGCAGAGGTGACCACCGTCCTCTCTGGGCTCCACAGGTGGAAGAGCTTTACGAGCTGTATTGTCTTCAGTGGCGGCTGTGCCAGGGGGTGGTCAACATGAAGAAGGCCTTCGCCAGGTCTCCGCCCACCAGAGCCTGCAGAGAAAGCCTGCTGGAGCTGAGCCGCAGCCACAGACACAGCCTCCAGGTGTGGACTCACACTTTGGTGAAATGTTGCCAGTCTCACGTGGTGGGAGTCATCAAACACCAACCTGAGACCTTTTCCATGCGTTGCAGGACATATCAGAAATGGAAAGAGAGTTGGAGATCCTGCTTGGAGAGCTCCATATCAAAATGAAAGGTTGATGTCACCCTTTAGGACGCTAATTCATCCAAAAGTCCTCCTGTTCTAATCCCAAGATGAACCCAATTTCAGTCTAATGAACATGACATAGAGCCTTTAAGATGTGCGACCTCATTGTTATAACACTGTTATTACGCGCAGGCCTGATCGGTTTTGCACGTCTTTGTCCCGGAGACCAATATGAGGTGAGATGTTCGAGCCTGGATTCCCCGTGAGATCCGATGGTTCTGTAACTGACTGGCGTGCGCGGTCTCGCAGGTGACCGTGCAGCTGGGACGCCAGCGATGGAGGATCAGAGGAAGGATCAAGTCAGACGACACCCAGTCCTGGGAGGAAGAACACATGGTTTTCCTTCCCCATATCCACCGCAACTTTGAGATCAAGGTTGGAATTTGTTTGATTGATGGGAATATGGGTGGTGCCGACACCTGAGCTGGCCTCTGAGGATCAGCAGCCCCTCTATGAGGCCTGCACCCTGTCTCCAGTGCACCCTTTAGTTGCTGTTTGTTTCTCTCTCAGGTGATGGAATTGAAGGGTCTGAGCTGGCTTCTGGTTGGCATGGTGACGTGCGCCAGTGCAGACTTCTTTGTGTCAAAGCCGCAGCTGATGTTGGTGGACATCACAGAGCTGGGAACCATCAAACTACAGCTGGAAATCGCTTGGAAGTACGGATACACACGCGCACAGAATCCCAGTTTTCTGCTTCCCAGAAAGAACAAACCTTTTTGTTTTCTTAGGTTTCAAACCTGCCTTCCATGTTTGCTTATCAGTGTTTGTGTTTACACCCCCAAGTCCCTTTGACAGCGGCGAAAAGATGAAGCGGCTGTCGCTCAGTCGGCTCTCGGTGTCCGCCAGAAGGAATCCGCTTCACGGCCGGACAGCAGGACACAGCCCCTCTTTCACTGAAAAGTACTTTCTGGTGAGCTCTGAAACACGGTGACAGAAATCTCCTAACCAAGCAATGAAATGGTCGTGTCCTCCACCACGAGCGGCTGAAGGGGTGACATTTTTGTGGAAAATAGATGTATTTAGTCCTCAATGGTGTGATTCTTTTTACCGTATTTTCACGACCATAAGGCGCACTGTATTAAAAGGCGCAGTCTCAGTTATGGGTGCTATTTCTGTATTTCTGTACATACATAAGGCGCACCGTATTATTAGGCGCATGCTGAAACATACAGTAAAAAATGACAACGGAAGTAAAACAGTGAGTTTCGACACATTTATTGAACAAAATATTCATTCTTCCGCCACAAAACTATCAAAATTTTCATCTTCTTTATCTGAATTAAACAGCTGCACTATTTCAATGTCCAACATCCCGAATTCCTCTTCTTAATCATCTGAACCGGACTCACCGACCGGTTCCGGTTCAGCGTTGATTTTGTGAAAGCTCTTCCAATACATGAAGACGGTATCATAGCCCATGCGTCTACAATCCACCCGCATATGGTGGCATAACTTGCCCACCGCTGCCTCATAGTCTTTGTGAAGGAGTGTTCGCCTTCCGTCATCCAGCGCTCTGTCCGTTTCCATGGCAGCGAGAAACCACGGTGAACGACGACTTCTCGTGCCCCGTTGTGCGTATCGCCACCGTGCTGGTCCCTTTTTCTCCACGTTGGGGGTCAAAGGGATGCCAAAAGTCAGAGGGATCTCATCCATGTTGGTGATGTGGCTGGGCGCGGTTATCTTGTAGGTGCGGAAAATGGCCGCCCTCTCCTGGTTAGGGTTAGGGTTAGAGAAGATGGCCGCCCTCTCTGGTTAGGGTTAGGGTTAGGGAAGATGGCCACCCTCTCCTGGTTAGGGTAGGGTTAGGGAAGATGGCCGCCCTCTCCTGGTTAGGGTTAGGGTTAGGGAAGATGGCCGCCCTCTCCTGGTTGGGCTAGGGTTAGGGTTAGGGAAGATGGCCACCCTCTCCTGGTTAGGGTTAGGGTTAGGGAAGATGGCCGCCCTCTCCTGGTTAGGGTTAGGTTAGGGAAGATGGCCGGCCTCTCCTGGTTAGGGCTAGGGTTAGGGTTAGGGAAGATGGCCACCCTCTCCTGGTTAGGGTTAGGGTTAGGGAAGATGGCCGCCCTCTCCTGGTTAGGATTAGGGTTAGGAAGTAGCCGCCCTCTCCTGGTTAGGGTTAGGGTTAGGGAAGATGGCCACCCTCTCCTGGTTAGGGTTAGGGTTAGGGAAGATGGCCACCCTCTCCTGGTTAGGGTTAGGGTTAGGGAAGATGGCCGCCCTCTCCTGGTTAGGGTTAGGGAAGATGGGTTAGGGTTAGGGTTAGGGAAGATGGCCGCCCTCTCCTGGTTAGGGTTAGGGTTAGGGAAGATGGCCGCCCTCTCCTGGTTACGGTTAGGGTTAGGGAAGATGGCCGCCTCTCCTGGTTAGGGTTAGGGAAGATGGCCGCCCTCTCCTGGTTAGGGTTAGGGTTAGGGAAGATGGCCGCCCTCTCCTGGTTAGGGTTAGGGTTAGGGTGCGCAACAGTTGTCCTTGCGCGTATGGAGAGATGCCGCCTCCTCATAAAGCGAAAACACTAAGTTTGCTGCCATTTTTCAGCCGCATATTCGATGTCCTGCAGTTTAAAGTAAGCCTCATTCATACGCGTCTCGCTTGACCGCTCCATTTTAGGGGATCCTTACGCGTAGGTGTGCCGCTAATCGATTGGTGGAGCGTTTACCGTAGTGCACCCACCAAAGGCGCACAGCAGATTTTGGAACTCAGTCCACACACAAGGCGCTCCATATTATAAGGCGCACCGTCGATTTTTGAGAAAATCTCAGTGTTTTAGGTGCGCCTTATAGTCGTGAAAATACGGTATATACGCCAAAATGATGCTGTATCTTTGCCCCGACGGTTTCTGGTGGATTGAAGGTCTGCGGGACATAAACACGTGCACCTCTCGCCCTTTTCTCAGTCAATGGCACGTCGGCTGCAGGAGGTCGAAGGTATCTCAGCAGCTGTGGAGTCTGCGAGCCGTCACGATACCGGAGGTGTGTCTCCGCTCAGCTACCCCTTCAACATCCCAGACGCCACCTTTCTGTCCAGCAACAACCCTCAGAACGCCACCAGGTTTTGCAAGTTTTCTTTGCACCTTCATTCAGTGCTCTGTACATGTAGGGTGAGTTTAATATTGCCTGTGTGCACCATTAAGCTGAGGTTTTGTCATTAAGTTTACTGAATCTGTTCTCTGAGATGATCGGTGCATGTTACTGTTGATTAGAACAAACTCATATATGTTATTAATGCCACTGTTTTCCATTATGTTGGTGATGCAGGTCCAGCACACCTGATGTTCTCAGAAAGAACCAGGCAGGAGAACCGGGACCCGGGACACATAATACAGATCAAGATGCGGATGTTACACGGGTCAGAAATCGATATAAATTAAATGTGAAAATGTGCATTTTAACAACTTCCCAGGAGGGGGCAGTAAAACGGTGTTTTTCTGCCACTAATATACAGATTCTTTATTCTAGTCACCAGATCACATTATAAATATTACACAGAGATTTTGGCACCCAGAATCAGACTCAATAAAAACTTTGATCATTTAAAAAAAAAAAAAAAACAACCTTTTGAAGTAATTGACATGGTGGGAAGGTCAGCACTACTGTTCCAGTCTTGGTCGGGGGTGTCAAACCAGTGTGGAATCTTTACTTTTCTGCATGACATAAATACATACATTTAGATTAGCGTGGCTACACATTCTCATACCTCCCCGTTAGCTTGTGAGACCCTTCCCTTCGTTGGTCCAGGACTCCTCAGAATTTGAGCCACATTCCTTCCCTGCCTTGCCCACTGTGACTATTCAGCCTGCTGCAGCCTCGCCCTCGCCTCCTGCTGCCCCTCCGGAGACCAGCGTTGGCCAGCACAGGGCCCGGGCCCTCAGGATCGGGGCCCAGATATCAGAGCTCAGTAACCTGCTTCCCAGCCAGCCCTGCTCCGAGCAGGAGCTACGAGCTCTGCGGCACAACCTTTTGCACCTGGCGACTATTCTGAAGGTACCCCGAGTGGATCTCCGGGTGTTTCTGACCACCACATGTGCCCTGACACTTGCGCTCTCCCCCAGAACGACCTTTCTCTGTTGAGACCCTCCTCGCCACAGGAGACTCTGGGTTTAGAAGAAGTCCTGGGAAGCTTTGACTTCCTGTCACATGACATCAACGCAGACGAAGACGCTTCCTGTTTGGGTACCCTCAGAAAACCCGGGTGAGTTTGAGGCACCCGAACAACAAACGGACAATAAAACCACGGGATAACCGCCTCTTTTTCTTTGGTGAAACGACGTCAGGTCTTTCCTGGAGCTGGACGGCGCATGGCTGACGTCTGGGAACGATGGTCTGGACCAGGCTCTTGAAATTCACCTGGACATTTGCTGCATCCTCCTACAGGTACAGCAAGCTCAGTCCTCACCGCTCTGAAAGGTCCTCGCACACACGTATTGGTGTCTATTTAGCCTTTGCAACCTTTTCGCTGTCATTTTAACGCTGCTATGAACACGGAGAGGGACGGGGCAACACCTCCGCCCAATCACAGAGCTGCAACCTGTTGCTTGTCTTCAGTTTTGAGTTCAGTAGTGCTGACAAGGGGAGCGAGGAGCTCGGGCCTGGACGCCATGCTAACTGCTGCACCGTGATCTTTCCCCAGAGGATGAGGGCGACCCGCTTCAGCCCCAGCAGACAGGAGCTACTGCAGGAACTCTCTCTCCAGGCTGAAGCGCTGCAGCGCGTCAGCCACCTCCTGCTGGAGAAGAACAAGATCTCTTCCACTGACAGTTCGTACAAGTCGTTTTGATCCGCACGTTTACACGGAATGGTTTTGAATGTGATCTTCCTCAGTCCTGCCGCAGGTCCAGAGAACCAGGGAGGTCCTGCTGTTCTGGGAGGCCTGTGTGAGCGGCAGCAGCAGCTCCCCCTTCCTCTGTGACGCTGACAGCTTCTGCGCTACGCTGAGGAAGTGTTTCACGCACAAGGTGGAGGCCAAGCAGCCGGGCCAGGCGGAAAAAGGTGCTCTGCGCACGTGGGAACGCCGCCGGTAAAGCTGCTGCTGCTTTAACTGATGTGGAACGTCGTGTCCATTGTGCCGCAGTGTTCTCCCGGCTGCTGGGGCAGCTCCAGGCGCCGTGTCGCACGGTGCCGGACCTCCGGCCCGTCTGCTGCCCCGACAGGGTCACGCTCTTCCAGCTGTCGGCGTACCTGAGGCGCTGGGGCGTCCAGGACCTGGGCGCACACATCACACGCCTCTCCAAAGAAGGTCGTCTAACATTTCGGACGTCTCGACCGGGCGGTGCGGGTCTTTACTCATGGTAGTCCCGGCAACAGAAGGCGCTGACCCAATGTGTGCGTGTGTTTCAGAGCGCATCCTCTCAGCTCTGAGGAGCCCCAAAAGGAGGCGGACCCTGAACACGCTTAGGGGCCAGCTGGTGGCAGAACTCCTGCCCCTGGGGTGCACGCTGCAGACCCTCGCCGCCCTGCAGGTGGACGCCAACCACAAAGTCAGTAGAGCTGCCTGCAAGTGTCTCTGCAGAGCCGCCGGCGTCCAAACCTTCAGGAACAAGGTGTTTATTGAGGTCCAGTCCTGTTGAATCCTTTTAGCCGGCAGCATTGTCAGAGAAAAGGGCGTTACACACGGTATTTAACCGAGTCTACCTCCGTGCTTCCCTCTCAGGCTGTTATTTATTACACTGAGAGTTTGAAAAGTGATGATATTCAAACCCAACAAGGCTCCTGTTTGGCTCTAAAGTGTCTCAAGGTAGTGAAAACGCTCAGAAATGTACGTTCAACACCAACTGCTGAACAGGTCTCTCAGGTGTGTGTGTGTGTGTGTGTGTGTGTTCCAGGCGACGGAGAGCGTGGACCACATCACAGAGATGTGCAGGGCGACAGATGGAGCTCTCCGCAGCGCTGCTCGAGAGACCGTCCTCTCCTTTGGTACAAACATGAGCAATTTCTCATTTAATTTGCACTTAAACACACTAAACCTTCTTTGACGTCCTGTAGGTAAAAGGGGGTTTCAGGCCTTCCAAAGGATGGAACAGCTCCACATTGCTGTGGAGGAGGCTGTCTACATAAACCAGGAGACGGAGATCACCGTTCTATAGGGGATCTCTGCGGCTCGGACGAATTCACTCGTCATTACGATTGCTTTTTAAAACTCGCCCTAACCCCGAGGATCCTTCTGCCCTTTTCCTGCAGCTACAGCAAATGTAAAGCTTCATTCGTGTTGTTGTGACCGCCATTAAGACTGATGATAAACGTACTACCTGTACTACTGAGGTTCTTCTTCTTTCTCTGCTCCTGCGGCATTACAGGCAGCTGTCGCCCTCTAGCGGCTGCACGGTGAAAGTGCTCGCCAGGAGTCGCTGAACAGGCTGTGTGCGTGTGTGTGTGCGTTTGATTGTTCAAGAATGTGTTATATAGTGTTTAAATCGATATAACAGCAGAGCAGAACATAGAGAGGACCTGTTTTTTGTTCCAATAACCCCAGGTAAACAATCTAGTGGTTTAAAACAGCCCCCCTGAATAGCAGAATAGTATTATTATGAAATAATTATGGTTATAATTACGATTATAATCACGGATCAAACTTCAGAGGATTCACCTCGTGTCCTGCTGAGATCTGCTCACACCACCGTGAAACACGCTGAGAAGAAAACCTTTATTTAAATTAAAACCAAAACTATAGTGTAGATTTGAGCAAAAATAACACTGTGACAGGAGCCCCCCCCCCCCCCACCCCCCCACACACACACACACACACCTGTAGAATCACTTCATCCTGTGTCCTACAGCTGACAGCACTTGCAGCAATGACACACAAGGAAAACGAGCATCGTGGCGTTAAACAAAGCCCTCGAACAGCAGCACGATGAGGACGAATGCAGATCAGGAACCTTGTGCATCATCACGTCACGCTCATCAAAGAAATCCATCCTTATTGCACACGCAGCCACACCTCAGGACCTCTCTACCGGCGGGAGCAAGGGGGTCGGATACTGATGGGACTGCTGGATCCACAACAACACGCTGGTCTGTGATCAGCAGATGCACCGGCTGGAAGCAAAGCCGTCATTATCCGTGTCCTCCACGCGTGGGAGACCAAAGATGGACAGGACTAATCCCACCGGGGCGTCTCCCAGGGCCAGCAGGCTTCCAGCAGCGTGACGCTTTCTAGCATTGGGAAATGTCCACACTGTAAATTCTGTGGCGACGGGCCTTTGGCTCGGTCCAATCCACCATGTAGGGGGGTGCAATGGGAACATTTTGGTGCACTTGTGGCAGTCACAGTAAATGAATGAGCCCAATCCCGATGTCCCAGGGTGGACGCACCCCATTCCCCCGTCGTCACACACACACTGGACACATCGTCCCTCTCCCACATGAAATTGGAGAGACTCGACAGCATGGAAAAACACCCCCGTTAACCCCAACACCCGCTCTGCTACTCTAAACTTTGGCCAAGCATCCGCCGTGCAGTCGTTTCCTCCGTCCAGCCAGCGTCCACAGCACGGCCGAGTCCTGCCAGACGCCGTACCCCCCCCCCTCCCTCGCCGCGATCGTTCATCTGAACCGCCTCTAAGTCCCGACGATCACTGGGTTGTGGGCTGCGTCTGGGAGGGCAGCATCTTGGCAGTGGTAGAGGAAGCAGTTGCCCCAGCAACTATAGCAGAGGAGGAAGAGGGCAGCCAGGAAGACCAAGGCACAGATGGTGCAGGGCTTCCTCTCCAGCAGGAAGCTCAGCAGGTAGAAGCCCATGAACATGGAGTGGTTGAACCACAGCGCCGGGTTGAGCGGCTTGGGGATGAGCAGCACAGGAAGTAGCCACTGTAGACAATACATGGTTGAGCCGCACTCTCTGGGATGCTGACCGAAGTGAGGAAGTTTTCACAAAGATTCCACTTGCAATGGGGGGGGGGGAGTCTATCCAACAGCACTGGGATGATGGAGGAACAGTTCACAGAATCCAGACGTCAGCGTGCTCGGGTCGTACCTGGGAACAGCACAGGGAAAGGTCTGAGGACCACAAAACCTCTCAATCGTGGGAAATATGGAACCCTAATAAGGTTCTTGCTCCACAGCCATTGTACCGCAGAATTATGAAAAGTGCTCATTTTAATTTGAAATATCCCTTTAAATGCTGCCGAGAACTGAAGAGAAAGTGAACCCACCAGGAAGCGTGACAAAATGCTCATTTTATGAGCAACAATCTGAGACGCTTTGACCGCGTAGCCAAAGGTTTCGTGTGGATTAATTCCACATTAAGTGTCCCATCTACATCCCTCACTTATTTCTCCAAAAATAATCGCCGTGCTAGCGATGTTAGCATTAGCACACACACACACACTCATAAAATATTAAATCTCAAACGATGTACAATAGTGCAACATTAAATCTCAATGTTAGAAGTACTTAAGAAGTGAATAACATCTGGCTGGATAATTATCAGGAACACTGGCGGCCTCTGCTGACCCAGTGGAAGAGTGCAAAAAGCTTACAGCACCTGGTATTCCCAGGCGGCCTCCCATCCAAGTACTAACCAGGCCCGACCCTGCTTAGCTTCCGAGATCGGACGAGATCGGGCGTTCTCAGGGTGGTATGGCCAAGCGAGAGCAGGGCAAGAAAATGGCCTTTTGAAGTTAATACACTCAAACTTATTTTCTTGAAACATTTATTCTGGTGGAGGTTGTCCATTTTGCTTTGTCACAGTCCAAACCTCAATGTTGGAGCAGCCTCCAATCCATTCCCCCAAAAAGAAAAGGCTATATAGCCTATGAGCGTCATATCATCAAATCTGCCTACAACGGCTCTTGGATGAGAGGTGAAACGCCTTCAAAAAAATCAAACAAGATTCAACTCCGATAAATGAAATCAACTTAAAAGCAATGTGCCATGGCCGGGAGCTAAACGGCCCTAAACCGTTCTCCATTCATTTTCAATGGTCGTGCTAACCACTACGGACGCAATATATTTCCGGCCGCTATCATCCCGTGGCGCTGTTCTGCCGTTTCTATGAAGAGCGGCTCCTCTCCGGAGGATCGGCCATTCTTGGTTCATTCTTTGGTAAACTTCGCTGAAGGTAAGTTTGGGCTTGATTTCCTACTAAATTAATGAGGAGGAAACTTTTCGTAATTGTGCATAGGCTGTGGTCAATTTGTCCTAAATTAGCAAGGAACGTGTTATAATTGGCCCTAAATTATAATGTACTGTATTTGTCATGCTACAATATACTATATTGTCAAGCTAGTTTTTCATAAATAAATTACACGATAGTGATGAATGAACTTGTTCATATTTTATATTCAAGTAACCGATTTACTTGTCGTGGCACTGAAACTCGGTATTATTTTATTATTATTGCTATAATTATTATTAGTAGTAATATTAGTAGTGGTAGTATTACATTTTATTACATCAAATGTGTGTTTTTGTTCCAATGTCTTTGAGAGGGGATACTGTCCTCCTGCCCCCCCCAACATGTCTTCTCACACACACACACAGACGCACACACAGACACACACAGACACACACACCTACACACCACCATCACTTTCCAGTCCTTTCCTCACTAGCCACACCAGGTACTGACCTTCTGAACTCCTGAATCGACACCCAACAACCTTGATCTTACACTTTCACACCTACATGATAATTGCATGTGCGCGACACTCACAAACACAGACACACACACACATAGACACACACACACACACACACACACAGAGCTTTACACATGGTACCACACTTTATCTTTTACTGGCCTAAGATTCCTTTGATCACATTTATCAGGTGTGATTTGAAAAATGGGTGGAACTGTTTTATCAGTGTCTAATAAAATGAGAAAATTAATAGACATTTGTCCTTTATGTCAGCTCAACATGCAGAAGCAATTCGCCTTTTTCCCTGGGAAACTTCGGGTCGTGTTCCGCAAGGGGCCTCTTGGGTTTCTCCTCCAGGAGCCATCTGATGAAGCCAAACGGGTGAGTTCCACTCCTCAGGACAAGTCTGCGGCCATGAGGGAGGACCTCGTACGGCAGAACGCTTTGGCCGTCATCCGGCAAAGAGGGGGGGATCCCTCAGATAAGATGGAGGTGCAGGGAGACTATGTCCTGCAGTTTGGTAAATATAAAGGGAAGTCATTCAGATGGCTTTTGCAGAATGACGTAGGATACACCGTGTATCTGATCAAGAACGTGCAGAGCGAGGAGGCAGCAGGTCTCTGTATGGCTGACAGCCACAGTAAGGACAGCCTCCAGTCATTTGTGAGTTATGCCCTCAGTTTCCAAGAAATCCAGGCTCTCCTCACTTATGAGGCCGGAAGAGGGGATGGAGTGACTGCCTCATCTGAAGACGACCAGCTGGTTGGATTTGGTGCCCGAGCCAAGAGCAGGTGGAAGGAGATCTGGGACAGCAGAGGTGATGGCTATGCTGATTTTGTCATAGGCAGGCGCTGCGTTCCAGGTACACGAATGTCCAGGTTGCAGCAGAACCTGCTGAAGAGGCAGCAGCCCACCACATCTTCCACACCTGCTGAGCATCCCATGAAGGCCCCAGCTGAGCCCCTGGGTATGCTCATTCCTTCATGTGACAAGTTCAACTTTGGGAAAAGGTTTTTTTCTTTTCTACTAATAACCTGTAGCCGGTATTTTTGTCTTTAACACAGCCATGGAGGAGGACGTGGAGATGGAAAGGGAGATGCTGAGCATCCATAACTCTGATCTGCAAGTCCAGAGCTGTAAATACACCATTACCACATTTATTTCATGTCAGACAAACAAAGTCCATGCCGTATCTGATTTCTATTGTTTTTCTTTTCATCTGTGTGCAGATGCTATGCCAGCAGCAGCAGCCGCCCTGCCGAGAGTGCCACCAGGAGCAAAGACAGGTTTCTGAAAAATAGTTTCAGAGCTGGAGTTCCGTTCCTTTCCATGAAGAATTCTCTCTCCAAATCTGAAACTTATCTTATTATTTTTGTGTTCTTGATGTTCCGGCCGAGTTCCTTTAATATTACTCTTCATATGTTGGTGTGATAATAACCGTCGTGAGGACTATGAATTGATCCGTGCAATGATGAGCTGATATTGACTATGAGGAGGAGGGTAAGTGTTTGTTTTTGTTCTCTTTGCATGCTTCGTTGAAAAACAGTTTCCTTTTCTTTTTATTTAGGGCTGATGAACAACCTGATGTCTCTGTAATGTCCAGCTGACTGTTCTTTCCATGTTGTCATCAGGTGAAGTGACTGTAATTTCTTAATAGCAAGTCTGCACTTGTTTTCAGGACCTGACTCTTGCACGGCACAGACCTCTGACGGCAGAGTGCCTCCTTTGACGGACTCTACCCAAGACCAAAAGAGTGGGATGTTAAACCATGTACATTTCCCCCATTCCGTGGGGTGTTGAACAATAATAAAGTGTCCCGGGGTGATTCAAATTGACACGATTCTTTGTCACTGACATGGAAAAAATCTGACGTGTGAGCTCTGGAATGAAACCAAGTGTCCGAGGCGCGTGTGTGTTTCCTTGTATCGTGTGTTTATATCATGTGAGGGCGGGGGCACTGAAATTGTCTCTTCAGTAATGATAACTTTATGTTGTTCAACTGTCTTCTTTACTTTATCCTAGTTCCCATAGCTCCTGTTCCCATGCCTGTCCCTGACCACGACATGAGCAAGTGGATCTGCTCACAACATCAAAAGCTGTGGATGAGGACGGAGCTTCAACAACTTGGGTTGTGGCCTGGGTCCCGACCAGTGCATAACCCTGGGAACGCAATTTCTCTTTGGCGTCTTCCTCCTCAGCCGGAGCTACTGGACATGGTGGCTGAGCTCCCGTCCCCCAACTTTTTTCAGCTCCATCCATTTTTCATTTGGAAGCCAGAGAGCCACATCACGGTCAGGTTGAGGAACAATGACATCCTGCCGTGCCTCCATAGCTGTCCTCGTCCTCAGGTGGTCTCTGCAGGCGTGGGCAGACCTGGAGTGATCGTCAGCGTCCGTGGCCAGTATTTTATCTTTTCCTCGCGACTCTGCTGCAAGGCCTGTCGCAGGAACTGGTCCTGACAACCCTCCATGGGTGGAGAAGCTGCCCGTGCGCTTTACTAACCTTTTGCCTGCATTCCTGACTCACAAGAAGGCTGCGTGCAAGTCGGTAATGGATGAACTGCGGCGTTCTGGCAAGTCACCGACCGATATGGCGAACCAGGTGAATGAGCTCACGCACCTCAAGTATGAACGAGCTCACCTGGCATATCTGCACGCCGTACAGAACGTCAGGGAGGCCGAGGCTGGGGCGTACGGACAGAGAACCATCGGCCAGTACGTGAGGATGGAAGATCGGCCACGTGCTTTCGGGCCATACGAGGACCAAGAAGGTTGGGGTGGGTGTCTGTGTCCGGATTCTACCTGACTGACTGCCTGCTGGATGAGTTCAAGCGTCAACAGCCGTCTCTGACCAAGCTCCTCCAGGGCACGTTGGGGCAGGTTTTCAGGTCGGACCACACGAGGAAGATGGCGAGGAAGGTGACACTGGCATCTGGAGCCATGTCCAGTTTGGCAGTGATGAATGAGAACTGGCTCATTGTGTCCTGGGTGATGGTTCAGGCTGAGACAGAAAGGTCCCTGCATCCGATGTTCCAAGGAATGGCCCAGAGGTACAGCCCGCTGGGGTGGGAAAGGCCGGCTACCACTGGATGGACAGGTGAGATCAGCCATCTTCTTTGTTTGCCGTCATTCAAACTGAAAAATGCTCCATGCTAACCCTAACCCTATCCATGCTGAAGACGTGGCGCGTTCAGAGGGTTCACATCCTCCGTGGTTGCCTCAGTGACCCAGAACTGTCTGAGGGGATAATGGACAGGGACGGAGGGACCCTTCAGCTAAACCACGTAGCGGGCGAAGGTGCCAAAGTCCCCGTCTGGATCCCTGTCCGTGGTACATCTCAGCAGGAGGGCTACCATTTCCACCAGGCCCAGTGGGTCACGGGTCCGCAGGTCTCCCCTGAACTGTTCCAGGCCCAGGCCATGACCGGCGTTGTGCGGTGGAACTTTCAGCGACCGGTAGACATGAAGAAGCCCGGCGCCGTCCTCCCTGCTGTCTTTGACCCTGCCTCAATGTGGGAGTTGAACTCTGCTTCCATGGCAGTGACGGGACAAGACAAGTGCCCTGCGTTCACCTCTCTGACAGAGACACTGGAGAAAGGTTTGGGCTGGAGTCCAGAGAACCGGGCTGCCGTCCGCTCCCTCTGGACTGGGACAAACACAAAATGCAGAAGAGGGATCCGCCTTCGGCTCTTGTGCCCCCTCCCGCTCCAGACGATGCTCCTGGGGCAACACCTTCCTCCAGCGGGGCAACAGCGACTGCTGTGCCGTCGCTTCCCCCTGCGCCACCTGTCACCTTCCATCTCTCTGCTGCTGGACGTGTAAAGGAGATTCCAGCAGAGGACGACCAGGATCCTGAAAGATCAGTGGGCGGGTCAACCATAATCGGGTTTTTCAGAGCGGCATGTTGGAATTAAGGCGTTCGAATGATTGAAAATAAATAGATTTAGTTAGGTTGTGGTCAGTGTATCTCAATCTTTTGATGTGTTAAATATGACACTTTCTGTTATTAAGGGATGGATATTAATGTGTTTTCTCAATAGCCCATATCGCGATAATATGAGTTACTAAGGATGCATATTGCTTTGTTTGTGTTCCAGACGTCTCTGGAGCTTTGCCCCTGCCGCTGAAGTCCTCGCCGAGGAGCGCCCGCACTGGACCCATGAAGACTGGTGGTGGAGTGTTTGTCTTGGACCACACACACTGGACTCTTCCCATGAAAGACGCTATTGATAGTTTGCTGCAGTATCATCATGGGGACAAGGACATCCTGAGGCTCGTGGATCGAGACTACGCAGACACGGTCCATCGGTCTGCGGCCGATCCGAACAGCTTGCTCCGCCCCACAACCAGGTTTCACATATCCCGCTATGTGAAGCATCTGGCAAAGCTGTTGAACACCAGTTCTTCTCTGAACACCAGCCCAGAGAAGCTCCTGGAGACTCAACAGCTGTGGTACTCCTTGACAGAGGGGAGCAAAACAACCAGCGTTCCTGTAGTCACCATGGAGACGGCTGTTGTCACTCCTCCCACAGCCGCCCTGCCCACGCCTCTGACGCAGGATTCCATTGAATCCAAACCCCTTTTCCGGGTTTGCTGGGTTGTTTACAAATAACGATCCAGTCACATCTCTTGATGACTTCCTCAGGAGAGCACTAAGGAAATCTCTCAAAAGTGAAAATGGCCACCTGGACTTGTTTGTTCGCTTCCTTCATGGTCTCTCTCTGGAGTCCAATCAGAGGATCTTGGGTGGACTGTTGGATCAGATCGAGAACCACCCAGAAACCATCCAGAAGGTCCTCAACAACCTGAAGGAGGAGAACAGTGATGGAATCTCCCCAGACAGAAGCATCAACATCTTCCACTGTCTGATGGAGATGAAGGATCAGTCAGTCCATCAGGAGATCCAAGAGTTCCTGAAGTCAGGGGAGATATCAGAGAGGAGACTGTCAGAGATCCACTGTTCAGCTCTGGCCGGTTTTTCTTCCTAACGCGCATTATTTCATTAGTATTATTCATCTTATTCATTACGGCCCTCAGGAATGAAATCATCCTCATTGAAAACAAGCGCGTGGCGACGAAAATGAGCAATAAACCTTATGGATATTCTGCCCCCTGCTGGGTGGAAGACGTTATGACAAAAAACAGAGAACAACAAAGTGCAGAATACACTTTAGGACTGTTCAGTCATATTTACATCCATCAGTAACTCACCTGTACCTGGATATTCTGCACACATTCATGTTTAAATGGTGTTTAAACACTTGGAATGGTTTTAAACACTCATCAAAGTCAGTGTTTTCAGATTCTGTGATTTCACACTGGACAGAATGTGAATGAGGTACATCTCTACAAATCCTTTTTGCTCAAACAGAAGTTTCTACATCCAAAACACTCCTGATTAACTCAAATAAAAGCCAAACAAACTCAGTACCAACATGAGATAAAAAAGATGCAAACAGACATATTGCTCAGTGCTTTTTAATAGAAGAAATCAGAATTATGAGCATCAATTATGCAGGTGTGTTCAAAGAAAAAAACTGGAACAATCAAACATGGGAACAGAACCTGGATTTTTTTTTTTAACAAACTAAACAAACTAAAGAAAAAGATATCCTCAAAAGCAGCAATTGTAGAGGTGCAGATTCTGTTCAGCTTTTTTTTAAAGACTGAAAACAAAATATCCACAGCGCTCCGTTCACAGCCTTGCATATCGCAGCTTTAGTGGATGGCGAGTCCCAGCTGATTGGGGCTCTTGTTCTGGGTAGGGGGGGCTCAGGTCTGGGGGTGGGGCACGCTTACGTGGGGGCATCATCAAGACCTGTGCGTAGGTCAGTTTGGAGCCCACCTGAAAAGTCAGAGCACAAGGATTTAGTTTCCACCATGAGCATCTTTGCAACAGGTCTGCTATAACCTGGGGTATTTGTCCTGTCAGGGGTCTTAAACCCGATAAATGTTGATGTGTCTGTGACCAATCGGGGCATTCACTTTATGAATGAGTAACATGAATGGACACAATTAAATCAAGCATCAAATTAAGCATCAAAAACAACTCAACACCCAAAACTTACTTGCTGTCCTGGTGGATGAGCTGGTTGGTCATCAGCCTTGGTCTTTGAACTCTGCTCCAGACCCCTGAAGAGGAACAGGTCTCAGGTGTTACCAAGTGCTCCACAAGTGAAATAAAGTGTGAGCGAGGGTGGGGGCCATAAACTTACCGATTCAACATTGGCCCACAATTCTGAGCCTTGGAGGGCTGGAGCTCCGACACTGGCCCCGGGGTGTCCACACGACCCCCCTCTGGGGGAACCCAGCCTGGGGTGTGCCCTGGGACCACACCATTGCCTTCGGCTTGTCCCCGCTGTCGCCCCCTTCAGCCATCACCCGCTGCTCAGGACAGACGGAGTCAATCTTGGATGGAGTGGAAGCATCTCCACCAGCACCAGGGGGCAAAGTTTGAGTGCCAGCATCCTGACACTCAGGTCTCGGGGGGGGCAGGTCTTCGGGTGCGTGATAGAAACAAATCGGGACAGAGGGACCATCGCCCTCATCTCGGCTCGGGATTTTCCAGACGCGTGAATTCGCTGGAAGCCACGGACGTTGGAGCTCCGCATTGTCCTGCCAGTCAAACTCAGATTTGGGGGATCCACGGCGAGTTTCTTGACCGATGTGTGGTGAGGATCCCGTGGTCAGACGCACATTGACCTCACTTGGTAGAGACAGTCCAGGAGGAGGTGTTGGCAATAAACCAGGCTCTGGCCCAGGAGGTGGTGTTGGTAATAAACCAGGCTCTGGCCCAGGAGGAGGTGTTGGTAATAAACCAGGCTCTGGCCCAGGAGGTGGTGTTGGTAATAAACCAGGCTCTGGTCCAGGAGGAGTGGTGGTAATAAAAAGGCTCTGGCCCAGGAGGAGGTGTTGGTAATAAACCAGGCTCTGGTCCAGGAGGAGGTGGTGGTAATAAACCAGGCTCTGGCCAGGAGGAGGTGTGGTAATAAACAGGCTCTGGCCCAGGAGGAGGTGTTGGTAATAAACCAGGCTCTAGTCCAGGAGGAGGTGTTGGCAATAAACCAGGCTCTGGCCCAGGAGGTGGTGTTGGTAATAAACCAGGCTCTGGCCCAGGAGGAGGTGTTGGTAATAAACCAGGCTTGGCCCAGGAGGAGGTTTTAAACTGGTTTGCAGCACAGTGGATGGACCAGGCTCATCTGTGTCACACTGGTTCTGCTCCTGCTCAAGGTCATCAGTGTCAATGGGACGGATGCTGCAGAAGCTGTTTGACACATCTGGAGTGTTTTCCTCTCCGCCTGTGCTCAGTCTGGGCAGCGCCACATGGGGATGTGATTCCAGGGGTTCCTCCTTACATCTGCCTCGGCTGTCTCCTTTAAGCTCTGCATCCAAACATGCATGCTGGGTTCCTGCGGTGGTGTGCTGCCTGTGCTCCACCGTCACCTTGCTCCGTCTAACGTAGGTCGGGAAGTCTGACAGACTGCTGTCGCTGTCGCTGTCGCTCCACTCGTCAGAAGAAGTGCTACAGGAACAGCCCATCTTCTGCAGCCTGAAGCAGAAACAACAAAAAGCCGCTGCCATGACCACACACACTCTAACAGTCATGAACAGATCCATTCGCTGCTCCCGCCTCGTGGAGAAAGAGGCGCACGAAGAAGCGCAACCACATTAGCAGAATTGGATTCATATGGAAAACATTTAGA
>NW_026621934.1:0-37486 GCF_003711565.1 Takifugu flavidus | reverse complement strand
TTTCAACTTCCCCTCTCCAGAATAAAGCTGACATGTCCATTCCATGCCCGTTATTTTTCAAACAATGGAACACTCGCGCTCGGCTGCTTTGGCAATGCACTGCTGTTTGCATTGAAGCCGGTGCCAAGCAAACACATGCATCCTGTGCAACACTAAACATTTTATTGGACAAAATATCAGGGGAGAGCGGTACGCAGTCCCCCACTAACAGAAATTATGCAGTCGAGATTCCCCATTTGGGGAATTCGCAAGGGTCAGTACTGCTGCCTCAGTGAATGGCAGAGCCTCGCCCTGGGTGAACCACCTTCCTGATCATGGTGTCTCCCCTGCCAGGTAAGTATGAGTTGCTGGCCTCACATTGAGCCCGCAGTCCTTGCCAACTGGCTTCTTGCTGACGGTGCTGGCAGTCAAAGCCTCCAAAGTGACCACAGCTCAAGTACGCTTCAGTAGTCACAGATTAGCAACATGTTGATGCTATGCAATACATTTTCTCAAATTCAGGTTATGCTTTACTCGATGACATTTGACTCTTTACAATCACACCCTGGCACGTTCCCTCTCCAGAATAAAGCTGAAATGTCCATTCCTGCCGTTATTTTTCAAACAAATGGAACACTCGCGCGCTCGGCTGCTTTGGCAATGCCCTGCTGTTTGCATTGAAGCCGGTGCCAAGCAAACCACATGCATCCTGTGCAACACTAAACATTTTATGGACAAAATATCAGGGGAGAGCGCGTACGCAGTCCCCCACTAACAGAAATTATGCATCGAGATTCCCACATTTGGGGAATTCGCAAGGGTCAGTACTGCCTCAGTGCAATGGCAGAGCCTCGCCCTGGTGAACCACCTTCCTGATCATGGTGTCTCCCCTGCCAGGTAAGTATGAGTTGCTGGCCTCAGTTGAGCCCCAGTCCTTGCCAACTGGCTTCTTGCTGACGGTGCCTGGCAGTCAAAGCCTCCAAAGTACCACAGCTCAAGTACGCTTCAGTAGTCACAGATTAGCAACATGTTTATGCTATGCAATACTTTTTCTCCAAATTCAGGTTATGCTTTACTCGATGACATTTGACTCTTTACAATCACCCTGGCACTTCCCCTCTCCAGAATAAAGCTGAAATGTCCATTCCATGCCCGTTATTTTTCAACAATTGAACACTCTCGCTCTCGGCTGCTTTGCAATGCACTGCTGTTTGCATTGAAGCCGGTGCCAAGCAAACACATGCATCCTGTGCAACACTAAACATTTTATTGGACAAAATATCAGGGGAGAGCGCGTACGCAGTCCCCCACTACCAGAAATTATGCAGTCGAGATTCCCACATTTGGGGAATTCGCAGGGTCAGTACTGCCTCAGTGCAATGGCAGAGCCTCGCCTGGGTGAACCACCACTTCCTGATCATGGTGTCTCCCCTGCCAGGTAAGTATGAGTTGCTGGCCTCACAGTTGAGCCCGCAGTCCTTGCCAACTGGCTTCTTGCTGACGGTGCTGGCAGTCAAGCCTCCAAAGTACCACAGCTCAAGTACGCTCAGTAGTCACAGATTAGCAACATGTTGATGCTATGCAATACATTTCTCCAAATTCAGGTATGCTTTACTCGATGACATTTGACTCTTTACACACACCCTGGCACGTTCCCTCTCCAGAATAAAGCTGACATGTCCATTCCATGCCCGTTATTTTTCAAACAAATGGAACACTCGCGCTCGGCTGCTTTGGCAATGCACTGCTGTTTGCATTGAAGCCGGTGCCAAGCAAACACATGCATCCTGTGCAACACTAAACATTTTATTGACAAAATATCAGGGGAGAGCGCGTACGCAGTCCCCCACTAACAGAAATTATGCAGTCGAGATTCCCACATTTGGGGAATTCGCAAGGGTCAGTACTGCCTCAGTGCAATGGCAGAGCCTCGCCCTGGGTGAACCACCTTCCTGATCATGGTGTCTCCCCTGCCAGGTAAGTATGAGTTGCTGGCCTCACAGTTGAGCCCGCAGTCCTTGCCAACTGGCTTCTTGCTGACGGTGCTGGCAGTCAAAGCCTCCAAAGTACCACAGCTCAAGTACGCTTCAGTAGTCACAGATTAGCAACATGTTGATGCTATGCAATACATTTTCTCCAAATTCAGGTTATGCTTTACTCGATGACATTTGACTCTTTACAATCACACCCTGGCACGTTCCCTCTCCAGAATAAAGCTGAAATGTCCATTCCATGCCCGTTATTTTTCAAACAAATGGAACCGTTCAAACACGCGCGCTGTGTTTAAGAAGATGCCTTTCGCGCAAAAAGGTACAAAAAGGACAACACGCATGTGTCTCTCCTAACCCTGTTAACAACCATGTCCACTTTCTTTGTTTAGTCTTGCTGTCCTTTACAGTTACTGCCACCCCATGGCCTGGAGTGGAAGTAAATGGGCTGTTGGGCACTATGCATTGCACGCTTCCCACTCCGAGCAGGAAAGACACTCATAAAACACAGATTTTGCCATCGGTGCCGAGTTGCGTTTGACGGCACTACGTTTACGTACAGACGCACAGAACACTCGCGCTCGGCTGCTTTGGCAATGCACTGCTGTTTGCATTGAAGCCGGTGCCAAGCAAACACATGCATCCTGTGCAACACTAAACATTTTATTGGACAAAATATCAGGGGAGAGCGCGTACGCAGTCCCCCACTAACAGAAATTATGCAGTCGAGATTCCCACATTTGGGGAATTCGCAAGGGTCAGTACTGCCTCAGTGCAATGGCAGAGCCTCGCCCTGGGTGAACCACCTTCCTGATCATGGTGTCTCCCCTGCCAGGTAAGTATGAGTTGCTGGCCTCACAGTTGAGCCCGCAGTCCTTGCCAACTGGCTTCTTGCTGACGGTGCTGGCAGTCAAAGCCTCCAAAGTACCACAGCTCAAGTACGCTTCAGTAGTCACAGATTAGCAACATGTTGATGCTATGCAATACATTTTCTCCAAATTCAGGTTATGCTTTACTCGATGACATTTGACTCTTTACAATCACACCCTGGCACGTTCCCTCTCCAGAATAAAGCTGAAATGTCCATTCCATGCCCGTTATTTTTCAACAAATGGAACCGTTCAAAACGCGCGCTGTGTTTAAGAAGATGCCTTTCGCGCAAAAAGGTACAAAAAGGACAACACGCATGTGTCTCTCCTAACCCTGTTAACAACCATGTCCACTTTCTTTGTTTAGTCTTGCTGTCCTTTACAGTTACTGCCACCCCATGGCCTGGAGTGGAAGTAAATGGGCTGTTGGGCACTATTGCATTGCACGCTTCCCACTCCGAGCAGGAAAGACACTCATAAAACACAGATTTTGCCATCGGGCCGAGTTGCGTTTGACGGCACTACGTTTACGTACAGACGCACAGAACACTCGCGCTCGGCTGCTTTGGCAATGCACTGCTGTTTGCATTGAAGCCGGTGCCAAGCAAACACATGCATCCTGTGCAACACTAAACATTTTATTGGACAAAATATCAGGGGAGAGCGCGTACGCAGTCCCCCACTAACAGAAATTATGCAGTCGAGATTCCCACATTTGGGGAATTCGCAAGGGTCAGTACTGCCTCAGTGCAATGGCAGAGCCTCGCCCTGGGTGAACCACCTTCCTGATCATGGTGTCTCCCCTGCCAGGTAAGTATGAGTTGCTGGCCTCACAGTTGAGCCCGCAGTCCTTGCCAACTGGCTTCTTGCTGACGGTGCTGGCAGTCAAAGCCTCCAAAGTACCACAGCTCAAGTACGCTTCAGTAGTCACAGATTAGCAACATGTTGATGCTATGCAATACATTTTCTCCAAATTCAGGTTATGCTTTACTCGATGACATTTGACTCTTTACAATCACACACCTGGCACGTTCCCTCTCCAGAATAAAGCTGACATGTCCATTCCATGCCCGTTATTTTTCAAACAAATGGAACACTCGCGCTCGGCTGCTTTGGCAATGCACTGCTGTTTTTTGAAGCCGGTGCCAAGCAAACACATGCATCCTGTGCAACACTAAACATTTTATTGGACAAAATATCAGGGGAGAGCGCGTACGCAGTCCCCCACTAACAGAAATTATGCAGTCGAGATTCCCACATTTGGGGAATTCGCAAGGTCAGTACTGCCTCAGTGCAATGGCAGAGCCTCGCCCTGGGTGAACCACCTTCCTGATCATGTGTCTCCCCTGCCAGGTAAGTATGAGTTGCTGGCCTCACAGTTGAGCCCGCAGTCCTTGCCAACTGGCTTCTTGCTGACGGTGCTGGCAGTCAAAGCCTCCAAAGTACCACAGCTCAAGTACGCTTCAGTAGTCACAGATTAGCAACATGTTGATGCTATGCAATACATTTTCTCCAAATTCAGGTTATGCTTTACTCGATGACATTTGACTCTTTACAATCACACCCTGGCACGTTCCCTCTCCAGAATAAAGCTGAAATGTCCATTCCATGCCCGTTATTTTTCAAACAAACATGAACACTCGCGCTCGGCTGCTTTGGCAATGCACTGCTGTTTGCATTGAAGCCGGTGCCAAGCAAACACATGCATCCTGTGCAACACTAAACATTTTATTGGACAAAATATCAGGGGAGAGCGCGTACGCAGTCCCCCACTAACAGAAATTATGCAGTCGAGATTCCCACATTTGGGGAATTCGCAAGGGTCAGTACTGCCTCAGTGCAATGGCAGAGCCTCGCCCTGGGTGAACCACCTTCCTGATCATGGTGTCTCCCCTGCCAGGTAAGTATGAGTTGCTGGCCTCACAGTTGAGCCCGCAGTCCTTGCCAACTGGCTTCTTGCTGACGGTGCTGGCAGTCAAAGCCTCCAAAGTACCACAGCTCAAGTACGCTTCAGTAGTCACAGATTAGCAACATGTTGATGCTATGCAATACATTTTCTCCAAATTCAGGTTATGCTTTACTCGATGACATTTGACTCTTTACAATCACACCCTGGCACGTTCCCTCTCCAGAATAAAGCTGAAATGTCCATTCCATGCCCGTTATTTTTCAAACAAATGGAACCGTTCAAACACGCGCGCTGTGTTTAAGAAGATGCCTTTCGCGCAAGAAGGTACAAAAAGGACAACACGCATGTGTCTCTCCTAACCCTGTTAACAACCATGTCCACTTTCTTTGTTTAGTCTTGCTGTCCTTTACAGTTACTGCCACCCCATGGCCTGGAGTGGAAGTAAATGGGCTGTTGGGCACTATTGCATTGCACGCTTCCCACTCCGAGCAGGAAAGACACTCATAAAACACAGATTTTGCCATCGGCGCCGAGTTGCGTTTGACGGCACTACGTTTACGTACAGACGCACAGAACACTCGCGCTCGGCTGCTTTGGCAATGCACTGCTGTTTGCATTGAAGCCGGTGCCAAGCAAACACATGCATCCTGTGCAACACTAAACATTTTATTGGACAAAATATCAGGGGAGAGCGCGTACGCAGTCCCCCACTAACAGAAATTATGCAGTCGAGATTCCCACATTTGGGGAATTCGCAAGGGTCAGTACTGCCTCAGTGCAATGGCAGAGCCTCGCCCTGGGTGAACCACCTTCCTGATCATGGTGTCTCCCCTGCCAGGTAAGTATGAGTTGCTGGCCTCACAGTTGAGCCCGCAGTCCTTGCCAACTGGCTTCTTGCTGACGGTGCTGGCAGTCAAAGCCTCCAAAGTACCACAGCTCAAGTACGCTTCAGTAGTCACAGATTAGCAACATGTTGATGCTATGCAATACATTTTCTCCAAATTCAGGTTATGCTTTACTCGATGACATTTGACTCTTTACAATCACACCCTGGCACGTTCCCTCTCCAGAATAAAGCTGAAATGTCCATTCCATGCCCGTTATTTTTCAAACAAATGGAACACTCGCGCTCGGCTGCTTTGGCAATGCACTGCTGTTTGCATTTAAGCCGGTGCCAAGCAAACACATGCATCCTGTGCAACACTAAACATTTTATTGGACAAAATATCAGGGGAGAGCGCGTACGCAGTCCCCCACTAACAGAAATTATGCAGTCGAGATTCCCACATTTGGGGAATTCGCAAGGGTCAGTACTGCCTCAGTGCAATGGCAGAGCCTCGCCCTGGGTGAACCACCTTCCTGATCATGGTGTCTTCCCTGCCAGGTAAGTATGAGTTGCTGGCCTCACAGTTGAGCCCGCAGTCCTTGCCAACTGGCTTCTTGCTGACGGTGCTGGCAGTCAAAGCCTCCAAAGTACCACAGCTCAAGTACGCTTCAGTAGTCACAGATTAGCAACATGTTGATGCTATGCAATACATTTTCTCCAAATTCAGGTTATGCTTTACTCGATGACATTTGACTCTTTACAATCACACCCTGGCACGTTCCCTCTCCAGAATAAAGCTGACATGTCCATTCCATGCCCGTTATTTTTCAAACAAATGGAACCGTTCAAACACGCGCGCTGTGTTTAAGAAGATGCCTTTCGCGCAAGAAGGTACAAAAAGGACAACACGCATGTGTCTCTCCTAACCCTGTTAACAACCATGTCCACTTTCTTTGTTTAGTCTTGCTGTCCTTTACAGTTACTGCCACCCCATGGCCTGGAGTGGAAGTAAATGGGGTGTTGGGCACTACTGCATTGCACGCTTCCCACTCCGAGCAGGAAAGACACTCATAAAACACAGATTTTGCCATCGGCGCCGAGTTGCGTTTGACGGCACTACGTTTACGTACAGACGCACAGAACACTCGCGCTCGGCTGCTTTGGCAATGCACTGCTGTTTGCATTGAAGCCGGTGCCAAGCAAACACATGCATCCTGTGCAACACTAAACATTTTATTGGACAAAATATCAGGGGAGAGCGCGTACGCAGTCCCCCACTAACAGAAATTATGCAGTCGAGATTCTCACATTTGGGGAATTCGCAAGGGTCAGTACTGCCTCAGTGCAATGGCAGAGCCTCGCTCTGGGTGAACCACCTTCCTGATCATGGTGTCTCCCCTGCCAGGTAAGTATGAGTTGCTGGCCTCACAGTTGAGCCCGCAGTTCTTGCCAACTGGCTTCTTGCTGACGGTGCTGGCAGTCAAAGCCTCCAAAGTACCACAGCTCAAGTACGCTTCAGTAGTCACAGATTAGCAACATGTTGATGCTATGCAATACATTTTCTCCAAATTCAGGTTATGCTTTACTCGATGACATTTGACTCTTTACAATCACACCCTGGCACGTTCCCTCTCCAGAATAAAGCTGAAATGTCCATTCCATGCCCGTTATTTTTCAAACAAATGGAACACTCGCGCTCGGCTGCTTTGGCAATGCACTGCTGTTTGCATTGAAGCCGGTGCCAAGCAAACACATGCATCCTGTGCAACACTAAACATTTTATTGGACAAAATATCAGGGGAGAGCGCGTACGCAGTCCCCCACTAACAGAAATTATGCAGTCGAGATTCCCACATTTGGGGAATTCGCAAGGGTCAGTACTGCCTCAGTGCAATGGCAGAGCCTCGCCCTGGGTGAACCACCTTCCTGATCATGGTGTCTCACCTGCCAGGTAAGTATGAGTTGCTGGCCTCACAGTTGAGCCCGCAGTTCTTGCCAACTGGCTTCTTGCTGACGGTGCTGGCAGTCAAAGCCTCCAAAGTACCACAGCTCAAGTACGCTTCAGTAGTCACAGATTAGCAACATGTTGATGCTATGCAATACATTTTCTCCAAATTCAGGTTATGCTTTACTCGATGACATTTGACTCTTTACAATCACACCCTGGCACGTTCCCTCTCCAGAATAAAGCTGACATGTCCATTCCATGCCCGTTATTTTTCAAACAAATGGAACCGTTCAAACACGCGCGCTTTGTTTAAGAAGATGCCTTTCGCGCAAGAAGGTACAAAAAGGACAACACGCATGTGTCTCTCCTAACCCTGTTAACAACCATGTCCACTTTCTTTGTTTAGTCTTGCTGTCCTTTACAGTTACTGCCACCCCATGGCCTGGAGTGGAAGTAAATGGGCTGTTGGGCACTACGGCATTGCACGCTTCCCACTCCGAGCAGGAAAGACACTCATAAAACACAGATTTTGCCATCGGCGCCGAGTTGCGTTTGACGGCACTACGTTTACGTACAGACGCACAGAACACTCGCGCTCGGCTGCTTTGGCAATGCACTGCTGTTTGCATTGAAGCCGGTGCCAAGCAAACACATGCATCCTGTGCAACACTAAACATTTTATTGGACAAAATATCAGGGGAGAGCGCGTACGCAGTCCCCCACTAACAGAAATTATGCAGTCGAGATTCCCACATTTGGGGAATTCGCAAGGGTCAGTACTGCCTCAGTGCAATGGCAGAGCCTCGCCCTGGGTGAACCACCTTCCTGATCATGGTGTCTCCCCTGCCAGGTAAGTATGAGTTGCTGGCCTCACAGTTGAGCCCGCAGTCCTTGCCAACTGGCTTCTTGCTGACGGTGCTGGCAGTCAAAGCCTCCAAAGTACCACAGCTCAAGTACGCTTCAGTAGTCACAGATTAGCAACATGTTGATGCTATGCAATACATTTTCTCCAAATTCAGGTTATGCTTTACTCGATGACATTTGACTCTTTACAATCACACCCTGGCACGTTCCCTCTCCAGAATAAAGCTGAAATGTCCATTCCATGCCCGTTATTTTTCAAACAAATGGAACACTCGCGCTCGGCTGCTTTGGCAATGCACAGCTGTTTGCATTGAAGCCGGTGCCAAGCAAACACATGCATCCTGTGCAACACTAAACATTTTATTGGACAAAATATCAGGGGAGAGCGCGTACGCAGTCCCACACTAACAGAAATTATGCAGTCGAGATTCCCACATTTGGGGAATTCGCAAGGGTCAGTACTGCCTCAGTGCAATGGCAGAGCCTCGCCCTGGGTGAACCACCTTCCTGATCATGGTGTCTCCCCTGCCAGGTAAGTATGAGTTGCTGGCCTCACAGTTGAGCCCGCAGTCCTTGCCAACTGGCTTCTTGCTGACGGTGCTGGCAGTCAAAGCCTCCAAAGTACCACAGCTCAAGTACGCTTCAGTAGTCACAGATTAGCAACATGTTGATGCTATGCAATACATTTTCTCCAAATTCAGGTTATGCTTTACTCGATGACATTTGACTCTTTACAATCACACCCTGGCACGTTCCCTCTCCAGAATAAAGCTGAAATGTCCATTCCATGCCCGTTATTTTTCAAACAAATGGAACACTCGCGCTCGGCTGCTTTGGCAATGCACTGCTGTTTGCATTGAAGCCGGTGCCAAGCAAACACATGCATCCTGTGCAACACTAAACATTTTATTGGACAAAATATCAGGGGAGAGAGCGCGTACGCAGTCCCCCACTAACAGAAATTATGCAGTCGAGATTCCCACATTTGGGGAATTCGCAAATCTCCCACGGAGCGGAGTGCAATGTAGACTGTAGACTGGGGGCGGTCCTGGCTCGCGATTGGCCCGGAGTCTACACTTGCGGGCAGAGTGTAGACAGCCTGGCCCTCTGATTGGTCCGGTGTCTACACCTACGAAGCGAGGTGTAGACGGGGAAGCCTTCCGATTGGTCCCGAAGGCGGAAGGCGGGCCCCCGATCATCCGAGCCCAATAAGAGGGCCGCGCGTAACGGTGCCTGGAATCGAACTGCGAAAATTTGGATCGAGGTAAGTCAGCCGATCTTTCCACATTTGCGTGCTTTTTGCGTGCTCGGAAGCATATCTTTGCAATAGTACCTGTAAATGTGCTCGAAAGCTAACCTTGTCCGTGAAAAAACAACTTTTCGCTAGCGGGATAATGTCGCTAATCGCATCTATACACATTGTATTATTGAGGTGCCTCCGTGCTCGAATTGATTGTTTGCCTTCTTTGTTTCCGAATTAAATGTTTACGTTCAATGTTGTGACCTACATGCCTATTGAGTATTACAAACAACAGAATGTCCATGAGTGTGTTGGGACAATACAGCTGAGAAAGGTGGGAAGTGGGGGGGACAATACAGCCAAGAAAGGTGGGAAGTGGTAGGACAATACAGCCTAGTCAGGTGGGAAGTGGGGGTCCATACAGCCAAGAAAGGTGAGGGCAGCCAGATGTGGGCAGCAAGTACCTGGGAAGTGCCTTGCTTGGTGGCGGCAGTAGTAATCTCTGGTTAGTTGTTTGCTTGCACATGACACTTTGCTTTGGTTGTTTTTTTCAGATAAAGCTTCTGCAATGGACCCATTAATGCCATCGCTGTGTATTCTAGACACGAGTGTGCCACAGGATCGGCAGCAGTGCGTCCTAAAGGCCTCGAAAGAGGCACGGGCAGCCCAATTGAAGCCACATCAGCCCACTGATGACAGTGGACTGAGATGTCTTAAGACTGCCTGTGATGAAGGTAAGGTAATCAGGGTCAAATATATGTTTGGATGCTCAGTTGACTCACTCTACTTGGACAAATGTGGCATTAAAGACATAACCGTTTGTCTTCAGCTAAAAGGAGATGCCGCCTGGTCACCCAAAATCCCTCGGAGGTGCAGTGGATGGGTCAGCTAATTCTGACTTTTGGCAAGTACCGAGGCAAAAGCTTCCACTGGCTGGTGGAAAACGATGTTGGCTACATTAAATAGTAAGTGTGCTGTTCTAAACAAATGAAATCTTTGCTCATTCCTGTCCCGTTAAGTGATTCATAATTAAATGTGATATTTCAGTATCGTTGATCGCCACGTTAAAGAGAAGCAGCGACCAGAGAGAGGACCGATAAATGACGAGTGGGTTAAGGATTACCTCCTCAAGTACATCCAGTTCTTCCCGCACGTGTCGTGCCACCTGGAGATGTGTGTGGACAGAGCCATTTACGGACAGGGGCGGTTCAAGTCGTTTACGTTCGAGGAGATGTGGAAGTGGTACAGCCTCCATAAACAACTTCTGTCCGACCCCCAATGTGGAAGTGACCACGAGAGGAGAATGGCTCAGGAAGCACACACCTCTGTGAAGCAATGGTTGGTCATGGCCGAAAATGACATAGCCACCAGCTCCCTGAAACGATTCCGAAAGTACATTCTCGACAGAGAGGTAGGTCGACGCGACCTCGTGCAACAGCGCGGTGACATTTTTACTGCTATTTATGTGTCTTTCAGTAGACACAACACGGTGCGCCCCCCCCTACAGCGACTGCCACCGCCACTGCTACTGCCACTTCCAGCAGCTCATCGACATGTACAGTCGCTACCGTTGGGGAGGATGATGCCGTGCTTGCTGAGGCTCTTGCCTCATATGAAAGAAAAGGTAATTGTTAATATTATGCACAAGCTTTTCAGAACGCAGTGAGGACTGAAGCTACATTTTAGATGAGTTATGTTTACGTTGGCCTTTTTCTCCCACATTTCACTAAAGCTGCAGCAGAAAAGGCCAAAAGACCTGGAAAACAGAGCCGGCCAGCGTCTGCACACAAGTCCGTCAGACGCACCGCTCCATCGTCGACGGCAAGATCGCCGTCTGAACCACACATCGAGGTGACTCTTTGCTCCATATCCTGGGGACGCCACACTAAAGTGTGCCAATACAAAAACTTACACAAAAATGCTGGTTATATTCAAGGTTCCGGTAGCGGCTCCCGAGAGGACGACCGCCGTGATGGATGCAGCGCCTCAGCCCTGTCGGCCCACAGCAACATCAGCAGCACAGCCGGAGGTAATCCATTAAAAACAAGCTCAAGTTTGAGTATTCAGTGACTATATGTCGGATATAATCGTGTGTTTTCATATCAGGTGACATACGAGGGATGGCACAAAATGTGGGAGTCTGCTCCCAATGGGCTCCCACAGGCTGACGTTGCATGGCTGAAAGAGGATGAAACCAATGGACTCTTCCAGAGGCCTGCATCCTTTCAGGACAAATATGGAAAGATGAAGTGGAGGAAGGTCCTGAAGGATGACAGGATGTGGTTTCATCCCCCAGAAGTGCCTGGAGTGGTAGGCCGGACTGTTCCATCGGCAGACTCCTTTTTCCGCAGTCGTGTCTTTTTCTGGAGACCAGTAGGTGTGTGGCGTTACAGCCTGCGCTGTCCCAGAGCTGCGTGCCCGGCGCGGGAAAACAAAGGCGCTTTTCTGTACCGTTGCGGTTATTCTCACACGGTCAGACAGATCTGCCACGTATCTGGGTGGTACTCCATGCTGACCGAGGTCCTGGCCTGTAACGCGTGCAGAAAAGCAGCCAAGGACTCAGAGGAGCATGCCATTGGCCGCTTCCCGTCATGGGAAGGCTGCATCCTCAATCAGCTCAGTCCAGCGCACCAGGGCATGTTCCCTGCTGTATTGACATTACGGTGAGTCTGCGCGCTTTGCTTCAACATCTTTCGAGTTCTTAGCGAAAGGCACGCAAGGCTGGCTCACAGAATGTGATCAATTTCATTTCAGGCGGGGGGTGGACAAGCAGGTGGTCCGCCTCTTGAGGGATCGCACTGAGGGCAACACCATGGCCAAGGTGTGGCGCCAGGTCCAGGAAAGCCACTGTGAGGAGTACCTGCAGAGGAAAGACCTTTACACCACTCTGCTCACACAGTACACTAAACCTGGGAAGATCACAAGTGAGATTTCAGATTTTTTTTTTTTTTGATGATTTTTGTGCCCTTCACCGATTTTGTCATTTTGAAAATATTACTCTTATTTCAGAGAGTTTCAGCCCAAAGTTTCAATTGCCGCCACCTCGAAGAGAGCTGCCGTCCCCAAGGCTGCTGAGGAAAGCCTTCCTCCTTGCGGAGGCTGAGAATATTGAGGATTACCGGGCGCAGATAATGTCAACGTTTGGGAAAGTGCTCAAATATGACTCCACCAAGAAGGTAATTTGTGTGTGTCAACTGCATTCAGGGCATTTCTTTGTGTCTAACTAAAGAAGTGCATTGCATCTGCACAGCCATTACTAGATCAAGAGTTAGCATCAACAAGGTACCAAATACAGGTCTTTGACTGTTTGTATACATTTTCAGATCTGCAAGAAGTTGTCTGGCGACGGAAAAGGCACCGCAGAGTGGTGCACCAACGTCGGCAACGAGCGGAGTCAGATCCTCATGTCCGTACTGACCTGCGAGGAGTCTTTGGAGAAGATGCGGCCGATGGCCAAAGGGCTCATGGAGCGCTATCAAAGGGCAGGAGAGGCGGCTCCGGAACTGATGTACGTGGACCGCGGCTGTTGTCGCGCTCTCGGAGTCTCCTCTTTGGAGCAGCTCTTTGACAAGTGGGTCGACAGAGGCATGCTGATCCGTCTGGACATCTTCCATTGGATCCACAGATTTGACGCGGCTGTTCGGACGGATCACCATTCCAAGTGTGCCCTCTTTAAATCCGCTTTGTCGGCCGCCGTCTTCTCCTACAACAAGGACGACGTGGCGCTCCTCTTGCAGGCGGTGCGTGCGGGACTCCCGGACATGGCCGATTCCCTTTCAGATAGCCAGCTGATCGAAAGGCACGTCACCAAAAGGGACCTGTCCCATTATGTGAGAAGAATCACAGTTGGGGCCCAGGAAACCTTTGTGCGTGTCCAGAAGGTCATCGACACACTGAAAGGACCGGCGGGAATGGACGACAACCAGGTCCATCTGTTCAAGGGTAACGACGACATCGATCACGTCTGGCAAAATCAACAGAAGCACCTCGAGTGCATCCAGGACCCTCCTGGGCGGAACATGTACACCATAAAAAAACACGTTACCCGCAACGGTGTGAGTCTGCCGCGCTACGCCACAGACAGGGGGAGCAACAGCCTGGAGGGCTTCCACTCCTTCCTGCCCAGCATGATTCCAGGACCCCACTGTGCAGCCGTCCCATTTCAAGTGTACCTCCTGGCTGGGATTGCACGTTGGAATGCCGACAGGGAGTCTGCCAGTGTCAGAGGACAACGGGGACGACAGCACCTCGTCTACGTGTCGCCGCTGGTGCATCGTCTCAATGAGAGGTGTCAGCAGCTGTTTGGGGTGGTGGAGGATGCCAACTACAGGGCTCCTGTGCCGCCCGGTGGGGAGCGAATCGGTCTCGAGTACTTGTTTTGCCAATCGACAGACACTTTCAATGTTCCTGAACATTATGCTCAGACTACAAACACCCTGCAAACTGATGAGGACGAGGGGGACGAGGGGGAGGTAGACGAGGCTTCCCGCGACGACGATCCCCCGGACGGTGACGCGGGATACATTTCGGATGCCGTTGACGATCGCCTGACTCCTCTCCCTAGGAACCTGCACCTCACTGACCAGGCTGTCGCCGATGACTTTGACCCCTGCGCCGAGGACGTGTGCGGTCCAAATCATCTCCCGGGGTACGAGCACGTGGAGGAGCTCAGCAGACTCCTGGTGGACGTTGCGTTGGAAGAGGGAAAGCTCGCCATCAGCAACTCTACAAGGCAGAGGGTCATTGCTGCATGGAACGGGCTCCATCTCCACGACCGAAGCATTCACCAGTTTGACAGCCTGTACTCTGCACGCTGGGGCAACGCTCTCTTCGGCCGCACCAACGGAGACCCTGCTGAATCGTCTTTGGTGCAAAAGCTCAAGTTCAGCAAACGACATTCGGCTGCCCACCTGCTGGACTCCAGGAAGAACAGGCTGATGTACTGCTTCGTCAAACAGCTGTGGCTGCACCCGCACTGCAGAGCAAAGGCTGGCGGGCTGCCGCACAAACATCTATTGACCAGATTATACCAGCGTGTCCAACAGAGAGTCACTGTGGATGATGCCGAGCTCAGCAAGCTGGGGATTCCTCTCCTGAAAATAAACACTAAATCCATTGCGCACTTTATCAGGCGACAGGAGGCCTTGTCAGCTGCCAATGTGACTGACCATGGTCTATCTGTCCTCCGACGCCATCAGAGCATCGCGCAGTGCAGTCAACCCCCGGCGCTGGAGCTACCTCTTGAAAGACCGCACACCAGTCGACCTCAGGTGACCTACGAGGTCACTCCATCTCTGGCGGGGACCAGGAAACTTAAATATCGACACGGTCGCACAGATGCGGCCCCTTATTTACCACCTCTTGGTCACACAGTTACATCCCCCTCTCCCCCCGCCCCACAGCCAGAACCACCATCACCCGCACCATCCCAGACGACACCACGCAAAGGTACTTTTGTCCCACAGCCTGTGCCTCTCTGCTCATCCGGTCAAATCCAGGCAACACTTCCAACAGTCCCTCTCGCTGTTTCCAAACACAAACCGTCCCAATCCCCCCGGCATCAATGGTCGCCAGCTCGATCCACTTTTTACAAGAGGAGATGGGTGGAGCACAGTGGCACTGAGCCTACCGCTTTCAAAGTGCACATCTGTGCACTGTGTGGTCAACCAACTAAAGGCCACAACAAATACAGAAAAAAGACTTACTGTCCAAACAGCAAAAAGTCATCGTCTCCAGGACTTGAAGGCCAGACTTTTGACACTTTTGTAGACTTTCAAAGGGCTGTGGACATTCTTTTGGGACCTCATTTCCAGGTATAAGCGAAGAAGATTGGAGTGTTTTATTGTCTGCACTTGACAATAAATTCTTCTTTGCACTTGACAATAAATGCTTCTTTGAATACAATGCACATGTCTCATTTGTATTCTTTCACACCCGGATGACTTTCCAGTCCACACCCGAGACATGCAGGACCTTGAGGCAGTTAAAAAAAATAAAATAAAATAAGGCTGGCAACAGCTTTTTTATTTTTATTTTGTAGCACTCATTGGGAAATTAAGTGTTCTTGCTCTTCAGTGTCACCTGGGTGGGGCCACCTCTCTTTAATCACAGTCAGTGCTTTATTCATTTCCAAACATAGGACGCCTCCATTTCCAAGACACCTGGCAAAGTCTTCTGGGCCACCACAATGTAGGAACCTGCAAGGGACCAATGACAGCATCATCACTGTTTTTCTTGCACGACAAATGTTATTCAACAACAACAACAGGCCCAAGCATGGTATTCTTTACCATCTTTTCAATTTCTGACTGCACCTAATGGCACGAATAACATCACTTGTGTGTTCAAATATTACTACACCCACAGACCGTCATCGCTTTGCCCTGCATTCATTTTTTCCATCCAGCAGATGGCTCAATAGCTTGATGGCTTACATTTTAAATGAAAGATTTTGACAGATATTTATAACCATTTGGGACATTTGACATGCCAAGAGCAGTTAGGCCCTTTACGCTCGCAGTTCCCTGTCAAAAAACTTGACTTTGCCACAATTTGTCTACACTTCCTACACTTGGTTTTGCACGTCGTACAGGTCGAGGGCCATTCGCAAGGGTCAGTACTGCCTCAGTGCAATGGCAGAGCCTCGCCCTGGGTGAACCACCTTCCTGATCATGGTGTCTCCCCTGCCAGGTAAGTATGAGTTGCTGGCCTCACAGTTGAGCCCGCAGTCCTTGCCAACTGGCTTCTTGCTGACGGTGCTGGCAGTCAAAGCCTCCAAAGTACCACAGCTCAAGTACGCTTCAGTAGTCACAGATTAGCAACATGTTGATGCTATGCAATACATTTTCTCCAAATTCAGGTTATGCTTTACTCGATGACATTTGACTCTTTACAATCACACCCTGGCACGTTCCCTCTCCAGAATAAAGCTGACATGTCCATTCCATGCCCGTTATTTTTCAAACAAATGGAACACTCGCGCTCAGCTGCTTTGGCAATGCACTGCTGTTTGCATTGAAGCCGGTGCCAAGCAAACACATGCATCCTGTGCAACACTAAACATTTTATTGGACAAAATATCAGGGGAGAGCGCGTACGCAGTCCCCCACTAACAGAAATTATGCAGTCGAGATTCCCACATTTGGGGAATTCGCAAGGGTCAGTACTGCCTCAGTGCAATGGCAGAGCCTCGCCCTGGGTGAACACCTTCTGATCATGGTGTCTCCCCTGCCAGGTAAGTATGAGTTGCTGGCCTCACAGTTGAGCCCGCAGTCCTTGCCAACTGGCTTCTTGCTGACGGTGCTGGCAGTCAAAGCCTCCAAAGTACCACAGCTCAAGTACGCTTCAGTAGTCACAGATTAGCAACATGTTGATGCTATGCAATACATTTTCTCCAAATTCAGGTTATGCTTTACTCGATGACATTTGACTCTTTACAATCACACCCTGGCACGTTCCCTCTCCAGAATAAAGCTGAAATGTCCATTCCATGCCCGTTATTTTTCAAACAAATGGAACACTCGCGCTCGGCTGCTTTGGCAATGCACTGCTGTTTGCATTGAAGCCGGTGCCAAGCAAACACATGCATCCTGTGCAACACTAAACATTTTATTGGACAAAATATCAGGGGAGAGCGCGTACGCAGTCCCCCACTAACAGAAATTATGCAGTCGAGATTCCCACATTTGGGGAATTCGCAAGGGTCAGTACTGCCTCAGTGCAATGGCAGAGCCTCGCCCTGGGTGAACCACCTTCCTGATCATGGTGTCTCCCCTGCCAGGTAAGTATGAGTTGCTGGCCTCACAGTTGAGCCCGCAGTCCTTGCCAACTGGCTTCTTGCTGACGGTGCTGGCAGTCAAAGCCTCCAAAGTACCACAGCTCAAGTACGCTTCAGTAGTCACAGATTAGCAACATGTTGATGCTATGCAATACATTTTCTCCAAATTCAGGTTATGCTTTACTCGATGACATTTGACTCTTTACAATCACACCCTGGCACGTTCCCTCTCCAGAATAAAGCTGAAATGTCCATTCCATGCCCGTTATTTTTCAAACAAATGGAACACTCGCGCTCGGCTGCTTTGGCAATGCACTGCTGTTTGCATTTAAGCCGGTGCCAAGCAAACACATGCATCCTGTGCAACACTAAACATTTTATTAGACAAAATATCAGGGGAGAGCGCGTACGCAGTCCCCCACTAACAGAAATTATGCAGTCGAGATTCCCACATTTGGGGAATTCGCAAGGGTCAGTACTGCCTCAGTGCAATGGCAGAGCCTCGCCCTGGGTGAACCACCTTCCTGATCATGGTGTCTCCCCTGCCAGGTAAGTATGAGTTGCTGGCCTCACAGTTGAGCCCGCAGTCCTTGCCAACTGGCTTCTTGCTGACGGTGCTGGCAGTCAAAGCCTCCAAAGTACCACAGCTCAAGTACGCTTCAGTAGTCACAGATTAGCAACATGTTGATGCTATGCAATACATTTTCTCCAAATTCAGGTTATGCTTTACTCGATGACATTTGACTCTTTACAATCACACCCTGGCACGTTCCCTCTCCAGAATAAAGCTGAAATGTCCATTCCATGCCCGTTATTTTTCAAACAAATGGAACCGTTCAAACACGCGCGCTGTGTTTAAGAAGATGCCTTTCGCGCAAGAAGGTACAAAAAGGACAACACGCATGTGTCTCTCCTAACCCTGTTAACAACCATGTCCACTTTCTTTGTTTAGTCTTGCTGTCCTTTACAGTTACTGCCACCCCATGGCCTGGAGTGGAAGTAAATGGGCTGTTGGGCACTACTGCATTGCACGCTTCCCACTCCGAGCAGGAAAGACACTCATAAAACACAGATTTTGCCATCGGTGCCGAGTTGCGTTTGACGGCACTACGTTTACGTACAGACGCACAGAACACTCGCGCTCGGCTGCTTTGGCAATGCACTGCTGTTTGCATTGAAGCCGGTGCCAAGCAAACACATGCATCCTGTGCAACACTAACATTTTATTGGACAAAATATCAGGGGAGAGCGCGTACGCAGTCCCCCACTAACAGAAATTATGCAGTCGAGATTCCCACATTTGGGGAATTCGCAAGGGTCAGTACTGCCTCAGTGCAATGGCAGAGCCTCGCCCTGGGTGAACCACCTTCCTGATCATGGTGTCTCCCCTGCCAGGTAAGTATGAGTTGCTGGCCTCACAGTTGAGCCCGCAGTCCTTGCCAACTGGCTTCTTGCTGACGGTGCTGGCAGTCAAAGCCTCCAAAGTACCACAGCTCAAGTACGCTTCAGTAGTCACAGATTAGCAACATGTTGATGCTATGCAATACATTTTCTCCAAATTCAGGTTATGCTTTACTCGATGACATTTGACTCTTTACAATCACACCCTGGCACGTTCCCTCTCCAGAATAAAGCTGAAATGTCCATTCCATGCCCGTTATTTTTCAAACAAATGGAACCGTTCAAACACGCGCGCTGTGTTTAAGAAGATGCCTTTCGCGCAAGAAGGTACAAAAAGGACAACACGCATGTGTCTCTCCTAACCCTGTTAACAACCATGTCCACTTTCTTTGTTTAGTCTTGCTGTCCTTTACAGTTACTGCCACCCCATGGCCTGGAGTGGAAGTAAATGGGCTGTTGGGCACTATTGCATTGCACGCTTCCCACTCCGAGCAGGAAAGACACTCATAAAACACAGATTTTGCCATCGGCGCCGAGTTGCGTTTGACGGCACTACGTTTACGTACAGACGCACAGAACACTCGCGCTCGGCTGCTTTGGCAATGCACTGCTGTTTGCATTGAAACCGGTGCCAAGCAAACACATGCATCCTGTGCAACACTAAACATTTTATTGGACAAAATATCAGGGGAGAGCGCGTACGCAGTCCCCCACTAACAGAAATTATGCAGTCGAGATTCCCACATTTGGGGAATTCGCAAGGGTCAGTACTGCCTCAGTGCAATGGCAGAGCCTCGCCCTGGGTGAACCACCTTCCTGATCATGGTGTCTCCCCTGCCAGGTAAGTATGAGTTGCTGGCCTCACAGTTGAGCCCGCAGTCCTTGCCAACTGGCTTCTTGCTGACGGTGCTGGCAGTCAAAGCCTCCAAAGTACCACAGCTCAAGTACGCTTCAGTAGTCACAGATTAGCAACATGTTGATGCTATGCAATACATTTTCTCCAAATTCAGGTTATGCTTTACTCGATGACATTTGACTCTTTACAATCACACCCTGGCACGTTCCCTCTCCAGAATAAAGCTGAAATGTCCATTCCATGCCCGTTATTTTTCAAACAAATGGAACCGTTCAAACACGCGCGCTGTGTTTAAGAAGATGCCTTTCGCGCAAGAAGGTACAAAAAGGACAACACGCATGTGTCTCTCCTAACCCTGTTAACAACCATGTCCACTTTCTTTGTTTAGTCTTGCTGTCCTTTACAGTTACTGCCACCCCATGGCCTGGAGTGGAAGTAAATGGGCTGTTGGGCACTACGGCATTGCACGCTTCCCACTCCGAGCAGGAAAGACACTCATAAAACACAGATTTTGCCATCGGTGCCGAGTTGCGTTTGACGGCACTACGTTTACGTACAGACGCACAGAACACTCGCGCTCGGCTGCTTTGGCAATGCACTGCTGTTTGCATTGAAGCCGGTGCCAAGCAAACACATGCATCCTGTGCAACACTAAACATTTTATTGGACAAAATATCAGGGGAGAGCGCGTACGCAGTCCCCCACTAACAGAAATTATGCAGTCGAGATTCCCACATTTGGGGAATTCGCAAGGGTCAGTACTGCCACAGAGCCTCGCCCTGGGTGAACCACCTTCCTGATCATGGTGTCTCCCCTGCCAGGTTAGTGTCCCTCGCGGGTGACGTTCAAATCATAATGCGAAATTTGGGATGGAGGTAAATCAGTAAAACTTTTTTGTAGCACCTGTAAATTTGCTTCTGCGTGCTCAAAATGTTTTTTTCCTCCCCGCAACTCTTTGCGTGAAAGCAAACTTTCCACTGGCAGGATAATGTCGTCAATAGCGAACGTTCGTGTCTCCCTAGGTTAAGGATTTATAATAAAAATAAATATTGAGAGAATCTTTCGAAATTGTTTTGTTGACGTGCCTTCATGCTCGAATTGCTTGTTCATCTTGTTTGTTTGCAAATTAAATGTTTACGTTGAATATTGTGACCAACATATCTATTGAGTATTTCAAACAAAAGATTGTCCGCGAGTGTGCAGGGACAATACAACCCAGACAGGTGGGAAATGGGGGGACAATATAACCGAGACAAGTGAGGTCAGTGTAGTATCTGAAGCCTGTGTATTGATCCTCAGCAGGCCTTTACCTCTGTCATATCTTAACTTGTTTTTCAGCCATCCTGGCACCATCTCAAATATGTTCCATCTGTGTCCTGTCACCTATGTTTTTCTGTGCTTGTGATTGAATGTCTTGTTATTCGCCAAGGGGAATTGCTATGAAGGAGTCAAAGGGTCCACAGGTTCTTGGGTTCTCGTCTAACAGACTGGACTCTATACCATATGGTTGATTATATTGTGTCACGAGGTCACAAGAAAGGAATGTGTTTACTTGACCATATATAAGGGTCTACCGAACAAATAACTTCAGAGATCTTCACCATTGGGACCACGAAACCTCCCTCGGACAAGCTGCAGCATCCGATTGATACCTGACTGTTCTCTCCAATAAACATCTCTCATAACCAAGTTGGTGTCTACGAAGATTCCTTTTTCATCAGCACATCTGAACTATCATCAGAAGAAATTTACCACAGTAATCAGATGTGGGCAGCAGTTCAAGTACCTGGGAAGCAATTGAGTGCATGGCTTGGTGGCAGTAGTAGTCGCTGGTTAGTTTTTTGCTTGCTCGTGACACTTTGCTTTCGTTGTTTTTTTCAGATAAAGCTTTCGCAATGGACCCATTAATGCCATCTCTCTGTATTCTGGACACGAGTGCGCCACAAGATGGGCAGCAGTGCATTCTGAAGGCCTCGAAAGAGGCACGGGACCAGCCGAAACCACATCAGCCCACTGGTGACAGTGGACTGAGATGTCTTAACACTCCCTGTGATGAAGGTAATCCCTTGGCATCAGGGGCAAGGATATGTTTTGATACTCTGTTGACTCACCCTACTTGGACAAATTTGTCTGCTTTGCATTAAAGACATAACCGTTTGTCTTCAGCTAAAAGGAGATGCCGCCTGGTCACCCAAAATCCCTCAGAGGTGCAGTAGATGGGTCAGCTAATTCTGACTTTTGGCAAGTAGCGAGGCAAAAGCTTCCACTGGCTGGTGGAAAATGATGTTGGCTACATTAAATAGTAAGTGTGCTGTTCTAAACAAAATAAATCTTTACTCATTCTTGTCCCCGTTAAGTGATTCATAATTTGATGTGTAATTTGATGTTTCAGTATCATCGATCGCCACGTTAAAGAAAATCAACAGCCAGAGAGAAGACCGATGGGTTAAGGATTATCCCCTCAAGTACATCCAGTTCTTCCTGCAAGTCTCCTGCCATCTAGAGATGTGTGTGGACAGAGCCATTTAAGGACAGGGCGGTTAAAGTCGTTTACTGTCAGGAGATGTGGAAGTGGTACAGCCTCCATAAGCGACTTCAGGCTGACCCTCAATGTGGAAGTGACCATGAGAGGATGGTCCAGGAAACACACACCTCTGTTAAGCAATGGTTGGTCATGGCTGAAAATGACATCGCCACCAGCTCCCTGAAAAGATTCCGCAAATACATTCTTGACAGAGAGGTAGGTCGACACAACCTCGTGCAACAGTGTGGATATTTTTACTGATATTTATACGTCTTTCAGGGTGCGCCCCCTCCTACAGCAACTGCCACTTCCAGCTGATCAGCATCTACAGTTGCTACCGTTCAGGAGAATGATGCCATGCTTGGTGAGGCTCTTGCCTCATTTGAACGAAAAGGTAATTGTTCTTAATATTATGCAAGCGCTTTTCACAACGCAGTGAGGACTGAAGCTACTCAGGGCCCAGCCTCTAGACATTTTAGATACCGTATTTTCACGACTATAAGGCGCACCTAAAACACTGAGATTTTCTCAAATATCGACGGTGCGCCTTATAATATGGAGCGCCTTGTGTGTGGACTGAGTTCCAAAATCTGCTGTGCGCCTTTGGTGGGTGCACTACGGTAAACACTCCACCAATCTATCAGCGGCATAAGGATCCCCTAAAATAGCGCCGGTCAAGCGAGACGCATATGAATGAGGCTTACTTTAAACTGCAGGCCATCGAATATGCGTCTGAAAATGGCAATCGAGCAATCTTAGTGTTTTCACTTTATGAGGAGGCGGCATCTCTCCATACGCGCAAGGACAACTGTCGCGGAGCGGCTGCCCGCGGACTACCAGGAGAGGGTGGCCATCTTCCGCACCTACTACCGCGCCCAGCCACATCACCAACATGGATGAGATCCCTCTGACTTTTAACATCCCACAAAGTGGAGAAAAGGGGACCATCACGGTGGCGATACGCACAACGGGGCACGAGAAGTCGTCGTTCACCGTGGTTCTCGGCTGCCACGGAAATGGACAGAGCACTGGATGACGGAAGGCAAACACTCCTTCACAAAGACTATGAGGCAGCGGCCACCATATGCGGGTGGATTGTAGACGCATGGGCTATGATACCGTCTTCATGTATTGTTAGAGCTTTCACAAAATCGACGCTGAACCGGAACCGGTCGGTGAGTCCGATTCAGATGCTTAAGAAGAGGAATTCGGGATGTTGGAAATTGAAATAGTGCAGCTGTTTAATTTAGATAAAGAAGATGAAAACTTTGATGGTTTTGTGGCAGAAGAATTAATATTTTGTTCAATAAATGTGTCGAATCTCACTGTTTTATTTTCGTTGTCATTTTTTACTGTATGTTTCAGCATGCACCTAATAATATGGTGTGCCTTATGTATGTTTTCAATCCAGAAATAGCACCCATAACTGAGACTGCGCCTTTTAATACAGTGCGCCTTATGGCTGTGAAAATACGGTAAGTTATGTTTACGTTGGGCTTTCCCTCCCACATTTGACTAAAGCTGCAGCAGAAGACACAAGACCTGGAAAACAGGGCCAGCAAGGGTCTGCACAGAAGTGCCTCAGACGCACCACTCCAACATCATCAGCCCAACCTGAGGTAATCCATAAAAACAAGATCAAGTTTGAGTATTCAGTGACTGTTGGATAAAGTCGTGTGTTTTCTTATTAGGTGTTGAGATAAATCTCAGACATTTATCCTGAAGTTCTTCACATCCCAACTACAAATCCCAGAATGCATTATTTAGCAGAGCAGGCTGCTAATCACGAAGTGGGGACACCTGGAAGGTGTTCCTGCACTGGAGGCAGCGCTTAAAAGGGTCTCACTCTGCACTAAAAGGTACTCACTCTGCACTGAGGAAAGAAACACTGACAAAGAGAAGACAATTTCAACAAGGGTTCCTCCCAAAGACGTCACTGGTATGAAAGAAACTGATTTGATGGAGATATTTGTGTTTGAATTATTTGTTAAATTGTTTCTTTTTGTGTTAAAGGTTTTCAACCTAATCCTGATACTAATGCTAATGCCAATGTAAGCCAAACAATCTTGAAAATAAAATAAAGATTGAGGTGAAACAGAAGAGTTGATCTAGCGTCCTTTGGGGGTTTATGGAACCAGGCCATTTCAAGTTGGGCAGGTGCTGAAATAAGGCAGATAACTTGACATTAGGTGACATGAGGGATGGTCTGCTCCCATTGGGCTCCCAAAAGTTGACATTACTGTACATGGCTGAAAGAGGAGGAAACAAATGGACTCTTCCAGAGCGCTGTATCTTTTCAGGATAAGCATGGAAAGATGAAGTGGAGGGAGGTCCTGAAGGATGACAGGATGTGGTTTTATCCCCCTGAAATGTCTGGAGTGGTAGGCAAGACTGTTCCATCGACAGACTCCTTTTTCCGCAATTGTGTCTTTTTCTGGAGACCAGTAGGTGTGAGGCATTACAGCCTGCGGTGTCCCAGAGCTGCGTGCCCGGCGCGGGAAAACAAGACCGCTTTTCTGTACCATTGCAGTTACTCTCATACAGTCAGACAGATCTGCCATGTATTTGGCTGTTATTCCATTAACAGTACGGTGAGTCTTGTTGGATTGCAATACCTCTCGTGTGTCACTGCCAATCCGCGTGTTCTTTGAATGAAGACTTCAAGACGAATAATGCCAATTTCAAAATGTATTTAACAATAGAACCAATTCAAGATACAAATATTACAGAGCTCCGGGCCAGTTCATAACCCTACAATAACAGTGTCCATTGCCAGGGCATGAAGTCTGACAACCTAACTATCCCTTGACCCAATCTTTTATAGAAACACAGATGCAAATTATCAATGCTAATTCAGTCCTTCTTCTTGGATGACCTCGTCTTCTTCTTCCAGTCCCATTGGATGCTTACACAGTCCTTGTTTTCCATTGTCTCCAAAATGGCCAGTTCAAAGTGCACCTTCTTGCAGAGGAACTTATCAACACCAGTAAACTATTCTGTCACGTTTTATGATGAGGGTTTCATTTCCGTCTGACTATCTCATCCTGCCTCCAACTGTCTAAACAACATTCATGTCAAGGAAGGGTCAACTGACTTGCTTATCTTTATTCCTACTAAAGATTATATACTATCCCTAACTTCTAAACTAACTGTAACAGAAAACAAAAACATATAGTATAACACATGCTAACAAGATGAAAGAATTCTCTTCAGTCTCCGCTTTGCTTCAACATCTTTTGAATTCTTAGTGTGACTGCTCTGTCGTGCCTCACTGTTGTCGGGGCTGGCTGGAGGGGCAAGTCCCTGGCTGACCTGCAGGGGGAGTGCCAAGCGTTTTCAGTCGACCCAGCATGTTCACCTGCTCACCTGTGGCCAATCTGCTAGGATTGGCTGCCTGACGGGTTCAGGTAAAAAGACCTGTCTGGAGAGCGTCGGAGAAGCCTCTCGTCTATCTGGTTAGCTGCAGTGGAGTTCGTCAGCTGAGCCCTGAGCTTGTCACGTTCCGTAGCCTGACGGCCACAGGAGTTTGGAGTTTTCCTTCTTTGTAACTACTTGGACTTTTCCTTTTTATATTCCACTTGGTTCTTTAATAATTATTATTTTGGGCTGGAAATCCTCATCTTTGGTCTCCCCATTTTATGTCATGGCTACCTTGAGCCAAGTATCTGTGACATTAGTGAAATGCATGCGAGGCTGGCTCACGGGAATTTAAGCATAATTTGATCAATTTAGACAGGGTGTCTGCCTCTTGATGGATCGCGCTGAGGGCACATGGCCAATGTGGGGCGCCAGGTCCAGGAAAGCCACTGTGAGGAGTACCTGCAGAGGAAAGACCTGTGCACCACACTGCTCACACAGTACAGTGAACCTGGAAAGAGCGCAAGTGAGATTTTAGATTTTTTTAAAAATTGCATCTGTGGACAAAGTCTAAAATAGAACGTCGTGCAGATTTTCATTGTTTTGCTGTCCCCCCTTCACCAATTTATTTGTCATTTTGAATATATTACTCTTATTTCAGAGAGTTTGAGCCCAAAGTTTCAATTGCCCCCACATCGAAGAGAGCTGCCATCCCCAAAGCTGCTTAGGAAAGCCTTCCTCCTTGCAGAATGTTGAGGAATACTGGGCACAGATAATGTCTACGTTTGGGGAAAGTGCTCAAACACGACTCCAAAAGGTAAATTTGTTTGTGTGTTAACTGAATTTTGACGCCTTTCTTTGTGTCTAATTAAAGAAGTGCATCATGTCATTGCCTACTGTTAGAGTTAAAACAGAGCAACACGGCAGAACCATGCGTGAATCAACAAAAGACACAGGTGAGCTTGCAAGGGAGAACGAGCAGCAGTTCACTCAGGAACGCCCTTCGTCGCTCTGCTGCAAACCTCCGTTTATTCACATCAGCTTGTTATCACTTTATGGTATTTCACCCCCTCCCTAGACGTTCTCAAGGTTTCAGATGAGCAGTCTCACAATAAATCTGGTATTCTGGAAAAGTGTATTAAATCATAAGAAAAGTGAAAACACTGTTCCTCCTTCATCTGCTTAGGTGCTAAACATACAAATGAATTTTAAGCGATAATAATAGAATTATTCTCAGATTTTCCTCCTGTTTATCGTTGAATGCATCTAGATTTTTATCCATGATACATCTTTTCCCCATTGAACATCCAATGTATTACTTCATTTTCCTAGACAATAAATTTCATACACTAACCACAGTTCAATGTGGGTGCAACTTAAGACATTTCAACAGTTTTTTTGACATGCAGTGCATTAGTCCATTCTTCTTGTGGCTCAGGTTCTGACGGGGTTCAGCCGTTGCTGGACCTATACAGGCCGTCAGCCGTTTACAGATGAGCCGTCACTGCTCCCTTGTTTTCACCTGGAAGTGTCCGTTGTTTCTTACAGTGGGAAAGATGGACCCACGAGGGCCGTTCCGCTATCCGCACCGCTGTAGGTGTCTTCAGCAGGATCTGGAATGGACCTTCCCAGCGTGGGTCAGTTCCACTTGGCTCTTTGAATGCGCTTCACCCACACATAGTCTCCCATGCCAATGCTGTTATCTTCTTCCTGGGGAGGCAAAGGCACATCTGGCAGATTATTCATTCTTTGAACATCTTTTGCTTGCAGCATTTTTCTCACGTAATCTGCAACTTTCATTTCTACTTCATCATCTCCTGTCTCTGTTCCTTCATCTGCTTAGGTGCTAAACATACAAATGCATTTAAGCGTTAACAATAGAATAATTATTCTCACACTACACAGCCACTTAAGTCAACAAAGTAACAAATACAGGTCTTTGACTGTATACGTTTTCAGATCTGCAAGAAATTGTCTGGTGACCGCTGCAGAGTGGTGCACCAACGTCGGCAACAAGCGGAGTCAGATCCTCATGTCTGTTCTGACCTGCGAGAAGTCTTTGGAAAAGATGCAGCGGATGGCCGAAGGGCTCATGGAGCGCTACCAAAGGGCATGAGAGGTGGCTCCACAACTTATGTACACGCACCGCGGCTGTTGTCAACAGGGACGACAGCGCCTCATCTACATGTCGCCTCTGGTGCCTCGTCTCAATGAGAGGTGCCAGCAGCTGTTTGGGGTGGTGGAGGATGCTAACTACGGGGCTCCTGTGCCGCCTGGTGGAGAGCAAATCAGTCTTGAGGACTTGTTTTGTCAATCGACTTTCAATGTCCCTGACCATTGTGCTCGGACTACAAACACTGCAAGCTGATGAGGACGAGGGGGACGGGGAGGGGCCCTCGGACAAGGCTTCCTGTGACATTGAGTCCCCAGATGATGACACGGGATACATTTCAGACGGCGTTGCCGATCACCTGACTCCTCTCACGAAGAACCTACACCTCACTGACCAGGCTGTCGCTGATGACTTTGACCCCTGCGCAGAGGACGTGTGCGGTCCAGATAATCTCCCGGGGTACAAGCACTTGGAGGAGCTCAGCAAAGTCCTGTGGGACATTGCATTAGAAGAGGGAAAGCTCGCCATCAGCAACTCTACAAGGCAGAGGGTCATCACTACATGGAACAGGCTTTATCTCCATGACCGAAGCCTCCACTAGTTTGACAGCTTTTACTCTGCACGCTGGGGCAACGCTTTCTTCGGCCGCACCAACGGAGACCCCTCTGAATCGTCTTTGGTGCAAAAGCTCAACTTCAGCAAATGACATTCAGCTGCCCACCTGCTGGGCTCCAGGAAGAATAGGCTGATGTACTGCTTTGTCCAACAGCTGTGGCTGCACCCACACTGCAGAGTGAAGGCTGGCGGGTTACCGCAAAAACATCTCTTGACCAGATTACATCAGCGTGTCCAAAAGAGAGTGACTGTGGATGATGCTGAGCTAAGCAAGCTGGGGATTCTTATACTAAAAATCAACAGTAAATCCATTGCACACTTTATCAGGCGATAGGAGGCCTTGTCAGCCACCCATGTGACTGACCAAGGCCAATCAGAGCATCACGCAATGCAGTCAACCTCCAGCACTGTGCCCCCCCACTGTCCCGGACCTGCCCCCTAAGAACAGGTGCAGGTCCGGGACATCTTTTCCTCCTTTTTTTGTTTTTTTTTTTTCATGATTGCTCTATTCAGTTTTTCCACTTTGGACCCCCACAGGAAGTAAAAGATGGCTCTCTCCAGTTCTAAGATCACACTTCTGGGAGGGAAAATAACAGAACTGATCAGTAAAAGCAAAGGTAAAATCACTGATTTGGTAATTAAAACCTTTCCTTCCATAGTCAGTCCTCTAAGTCCCCAGAATCCTAGTTGTCTGACTTTTCCTACCATGTCCGGCCAATTTGTTTTCCCTCCCGATCAAATTTAACACCAAGTATTTTTTTGGTCAGTCTGGGTCACGGTCAGGGGGAGTCCTGTCATCTCTGTCGCTGTCCATGGTCCGTAAAACTGGGCTCATGTCTTTTCTTTAGTTTTGACCCAGAGGCCCGTCCAAACCAGTCAGTCAAGTCCAGCGTCCTGTTAACAGATAAAAGGTCAGTGCATAAAACATTCACGTCATCCATATATAAAATACACCTTGTTTCCAGTCCCCCGCTCCCCGGCACTTGCACCCCATTGATTCGTTTGTCCCTTCTCAAGATCTGTGCCAGTGGTTCAATAAGATAACGTATTCAGATAACGTAGAGGAGGGCCGATAACGGACACCCCTGACGGACACCGCAGTTAATGTCCACTACTTTTGTCAGATGTCCATTAAACAAAATTTTGCTGGTGATGTCCCGGTACAGCAAACCCACCCAAGCTACGAATCTTTCTGGGAACCCCATTTTTTGCAGTACCTGGAAAAGGTACTGGTGCGAGACCCGATCAAAGGCTTTTTCAAAATCTAAATTTAAAACTACTAGCCGCATGTTTCTGTCTCTCGCATAACAGATGGTGTCTTGGATCAGTACGAGGCTGTTGGTGATCTTCCTCCCCGGAATGGCACAGGCTTGATCCGGGTCAATCACCTCTTCTAAAAACATGGACATAGGTGTTGCTAAAAGTTTAGTCAACATTTAAAAGAGTGATAGGTCTCCGGTTCTTTAGTTCTGTCTTGTCTTTTTGTTTGTGAAGGAGAGTCACTATCCCTACTCAAACTGTCAGGAAGTCAGTCGAGTCCTTCAAATGCCATAAAAACAGTGATTAAATCAGGTGATAAAAGGTCCCAAAAAGTCAAATAAAATTCTACAGGAAGTCCATCTTGTCCAGGGGACTTCCCAGTTTTAAAACTATGTAGAGAATTATTTAACTCTAAAAGGGTAAAATCCTGGGATAAAAGCACGCTGTTGTTCACCGTTTTATTTAGGAATTTTAAAATTTCATTCATGGTGTCAATTTGAACAGGTTTTTCTTTATACAATTTTCCATAAAAGCTTTTAATTGTCTCTTTAATTCCATCAACTGTTTCGGCTGTGCACCCATTTTCTTTAGTCAATTTTGTAATGGTCCCTCCTTTGTTTCTGATTTTCTTGAAGAAATACCTTGTGCACTTTTCCCCCTCCTCAATTTCCCGTTCCTTGCTTCTTAAAATGACACCTTTTGCTTTGAATTTCTGATAAAACCGACATCTCTTTTTTTACTTGTTTAATTTCTTCATTAAAATCGATACCTTGTTGGTTAAGGTTAAAATAGCGCTGTAGTCGCTTCTGCAGTCTCATCATGCGTCTGGTTTCCCTATTCGTTTTTTCCTTACCTGCCTGCCTAAAGAAAGTCCGGGACCTTCCCTTCACCATTTCCCACCAGTGTGCTCGTGTGTCGTAGAAGTCCTGAAGGGTCTGCCACTCTTTGTACTGCTCCCTGTACTGTCTAACTAACTCCCTATCTTCCAAGAGGGAGCAGTTGAGTTTCCACAGACCACTTCCTGATGTCACACCTGAAGGCAGTGAAAGGGTGCAGGAGAGCATGAGGTGATCGGAGAAGACAGGTGTTAGTCTAGCATCAGTTGCTGGGCAGTCCCGTCTAAAAACATAATCTATGCGGGAGGCTCTGGTGTCATCACCACTGAACAGGTGAAGCCCTCCTCCTGGGATGCATGGTTTTAAAACAGTCTTGAAGCTTAAAATCCCTGCATATGCCCTGTAATAAAACTGATGTTTGGTCTACTTTAAAATCTTCCCCTGTTCTATCTTTCCTACTTAAAATACAGTTAAAATCTCCCCCTACTACTAAAGGTGCCCAACCTAGCATGTGGGACTGCAAGTCTTCTAAAAGGTCATACCTGTCATTTTTATCATTAAAGCCATAAATATTTAAGATTTTAAAATCCTGTCCCATAAAAGTCAAATGTGTTAAAAGCGCCCGACCATTTCTCACCACAGTGCTACCTTTTACCAGAACCTGGGGATTTTTGATTAAAATGGCCACTCGATCATTTCTGTTTTCATTGGATCCACTCCAAAGGGATGTTTGTGGCCACATCTCTCACTGGCAGTAGTGGTTTAAAAATGGTAGGCCACATTCCTGTATTAGAAACACATCAGACTTAAAGGAACTTAAAAAGGATAAAACACTTTGGGCTCTAATTTTTGACCTCACACTTCTCACATTGATAGTGGAAATGTTGAGAGTCATAAGTATGTTTAAAATGACAAGTACAACATTTTAAAAGAAGTAGGTATCTTAATAAGTAACAAAAACATTTACATTGCCTTGTTACTTGTGCTGTAACAGATCCTCATCGAAAGATCCCCCTACATCCAGGGGGTGGGCTTTGAGAATCTGTCTTCCTGAAAGCAAAGTCTGCGTGCTTTCTGAGTGGAGTTGACTGTAGTGCTACATTTAGAAAGGAACATACACTGGGTGAACTGGAAGAGGAGCCACTGTCCTGATCCACAGGGGGACTGTGGTGTTCAGATTCAGCTCTCCCCCTCTTCTCTGAGGCTGATTCAGCCCCAGAGTTGGACAGTTCAGATGCTGTTCTTTTTAAACTAGGTTGGGCATCTGGGAGGGAAGTGGAGCTCTGCTCCTCCTCCACAATATGGAGACTCCTAATGGAGTCATCATCAGTAGAGGCAGGCCGAACCCCACTGTCTGCCTGATGGCTCCTCCCCAACTCCATGTCAACTTCAGCTAGGTGGGGCCAGGCCCCTCCCTCTGCCCACCCTCACTGCTCTCCTCTCCTCCAATCACAGGTTTTGGAGGGAGATTTGAATTTCCCTCCAAATCAATTAGCACTTCGTTTTCTTTTGGCCCCTTTTCCTCCTGTTTTTTTTATTTTATTTTTTTTAGCTTTCAGTTTGTTAGCGAAAGATAAAGGACAGTCTCGGAAAAGATGGCCTGCTGCGCCACAAAGATTACACTTCCTCCCAATGGTACATTACTCAAAGGAATGTCCAAATGTTCTGCATTTTCCGCAAACAATTACAGTACAAGCCTCTGCTAAATGCCCGTGCTCGCCGCATTTGCGGCAGCGTTTCGGCTGACCCTGATAGTAAATGTAGCCTCTGTTATTACCCAGAACAATCAGTGTCGGCAAGTGTTTCAGGCCCTGGAAGCCTTGGGGGTCTTCCCATTGTTGAATGGGGACCCTCCAAGCACAGTTCCAGATGCCATCCTCGTCTCTTACCTTGGTTGCCTGGCCTTTAACAGTGCAGAATCTAGCCAACCAGATACAGATGTCTTCTGCATTCACCGTTTCATTAAACATTCTGACAGTCAGTTTTTCAAGAGCAAATGCAGAAAAGTGGCTTTTAACATTTTCCAAATGGATCCAAAAATCACGAAACAGAGCTGCAGAACAAAAACTTACATCGTATCCTTTGTTTGAAGGAAGGGTCAAAATACAATTTATATCATCCGGTCTAAATTTCAAAAGATTTTGTATAAACTTCCGTGAGAAATCTAAATGAGAGATCTTAACTTGGTCATCTTTAAAAGAAAACCTGACACTGTGATGCCTCCGCAGGCCGGCATAATTAGCCGACATGGCTGGAGGCACCACAAGCAGGGATAAAAGCTTGTAGAAGAAAAAATAACTTTAAAAGTAAGCTAAAAAAATATGTATTACTTAAAAAAAATATGCAAATACACAAAGTACAAATGTCTCCCAAATTGCTAAGGATAAAGTCCACAAGAGGAGCAATCCCGCACGCAGGGAGTGATCACTGTCTTAGCCAAAAGGCCGAGAAGCGATCGCTGCACTGCACTGGAGCTACCTCTCGAAAGACCAGACACCAATCTTCCTCAGGTCACTCCAGCTCTGGCAGGGACCAGGAAACTGACATACCGACACAGTCACACAGATGCGTCCCCTTTTTTACCACCTCAACCACCGACCTAGACTACCTCCTAGTCACACAGTTACATCCCCCTCTCCTCCCCCACAGCCAGAACCACCATCACTCGCACCATCCCAGACCAAACCCCGCAAAGGTACTTTTGTCCCACAGCCTGGGCCTGTCTGCTCATCTGGTCAAATCAAAGGAACACCTCCAATAGTCCGTCTTGCTGTTCCCAAACGCGAGACATCCCAACCTCCCTGGCATCAACGGTCGCCTGGTCGTTCAACTTGTTAGAAGAGGAGATGGGCGGAGCACAGTGGTGTCGAGCCGACCGCAATCAAAGTACACATCTGTGCACTGTGTGGTCAACCAACGAAAGGCAACACAAAATACAGAAAAAAGACAAAAAGACTGTACAAACACAAAAACTTCATCATCTACAGGACTTCACAGCCAGACTTTTGAAACTTTTGCAGTCTTTCAAAGGGCTGTGGACATTCTTTTGGGAGTTCATTTCCAGGCCCAAGAGAAAGCAAAGAAAATTGGAAATAGTGTTTTATTGACTGCACTGGACAATAAATGCTTGTTTGAATACAATACAATACAATACAATGCATGTCTCGTTTTTATTCTTTCTCACACAGGGACTACTTTCCAGTCCACACCCGGGACATACAAACTGTAGAAAGACACACCCCCACCATACAATGCGGCATCAAGATGGGGAATTCGCAAAGGTCAACACTGCCGCAGTGCAATGGCAGAGCCTCGCCCTGGGTGAACCACCTTCCTGATCATGGTGTCTCCCCTGCCAGGTAAGTATGAATTGTACAGCGCATGTTTGGGGAAGTCTTTCACAGTAACACTATTCTGACTCACGATGGCAGGAAATCATCACAATGACAAACATAGTAGTATATACAGGTATTTATGTGCAAGATGCTGGATGTTTATACAGAAAGATCTGTATTTGATCAACACGTTTTACTCAAAGCCTGTCTTTCCCATAATGCATAGCTGTGCCCCCACAGCAGACTCTTTCTGAAATAATCAATTTTCTATAAAGGTTTCCCTAAAAAGATGTGATAGGGCAACAGCAGGTTAGAGAGCACCAAAGCTACAAAAGACTGTATTAAGAATCATAATATAAACACTCTGATCCACATTTAAACTCTCAAAAGGAGACAATAGAAGTATGCTTCCTTCCCTCCCCCGCCAAATTGCGTCACTTCCTCGTCTGCCTGGTCACTAACGCACACTACTTCCACCTATGGTGAGGAAGTGTAACAACATGGGTGCAATAGAATGATTCATCTATCTTTTTACCTCACATGGCCATAATGGGGCTGCAGTCTATCCCAGCTAATAATTGTCATGAAAGTGAAATATTGTATCCTGCATGTAGCCTTGGATACAGCAGAAAATATTGAAAGGTTTCTCTCATAATAAAAACCCAAGTTAATTCACAAGTTAATGAAACACTTTAACTGTACACCCAGGTTAAAGATATATGTGGTGAGAATAGTAGTTTATTTAAATAAAACTGAAAAACATGTCAAGTGAAAATAAATGCTGGGTCTACACAATTCAATGTCTTAAAAGCTGAACAAAAAAAGAGATTCCCTCTCCAATTTCAAGACACCACACATATCTCTTTGTACAATTACACCTCTTCCACCTGGATAACTTGTGTTATAATTTGAAACAAACATACTCCTTCAGGCCATTAGAGTTGTGACATTCATGACCAAAGTAAAGTGTTTATTCTATATGCATGGAAGAGAATTTGAGTAACAGTGTCTCAAGTCACTTTAGAAACTAACCTAAACATCTGAGAGATGTTATATCTAACAAGGCAAGCCAAGTTATTTAACTTTCCACATGTTAAGGGGGGTGCACCGTTCCTGGAGATACTGCAATACCAGGTCGATGCGTGGAGTGGACGGAGCAAGCCCCTATTCCATCTCCCTGTTCCAAAAATCAATTTAATATATGGTCCCCGGGTAGGGGACGTATCAGATATTAAACTGATAAGAACAGATACTACACTTGATCTTAGCCAAAAGGCCGAGAAGCGATACCACATAACTGGTGAAGGGAGGGGCTCATTCCGGTGACTATGACTTTAACTCGTGGGTTTTGCATTTTTAAAAGATGTGGGAACATTACATGTGAGAAATTACACTAAATATTCACCGCTATCGTTAGCAAAGATACACAGCCTAGCGCTGCGTTAGAAACACCAAAAAACGAGGATCCTAAACGCCGCGTTGTGCATTTCCGATCACGTGGTGTAAGTCTGTCCAATGGGTAGCCGTATCATACGATTTGTTTAAAATTCTAGTTGTGCGTTAATTGGTCGCTAAACAGTTTAATCCGTTAAGTTATTTGATAAATATAGACCGATCCAGCTGTGCCATTTAATTTTCGCACGTTAATGTTTTTAAAAATACAAATTAAACATGACCACATTTTCGAGCAATAACAGAACTATGTCTCCCTCTGCTGGGCGCGACCAACATAACGGGGGAAGGGAAGGCAGAAAAAATGCGAGACAATTATAAGGCCAACAAATCATCCATCGGCAGCATTTCCATTCCAGTGATTTCCCCCGTTTTTACAAAGTATAGCATTTCAGGCAACGGAACCAATTGTAACAATTTAGGAGGAACTTTCTATAATGCAATAAAATAAGGCTCATTGCGTGAACTTCATTGTGAATTCGAACTTCGACTGGGTATTTTGACTCACACGAAGTTAATTGTGCAAAGTTAACTTTGCTTGCAGGGTCAACTTCAAAATGATTTGCATCAATGCAAGTGTTTTTATATTAGGTAAAAAATATTTGTTTTAGGTCTTCCTAACGCAACGCCCTCGTAATGTCCGTAAGCCCAAGGTTCGCTCTTGAGCTAACAAAAGAAAGCGGAATAACTTGACACCTTTTCACAAAATCGTGAAATTCCTAATAACATTTGCTAACTTCAAATAGCACCAGCTTATAACGCTAAATGACACTATTGGAAAGTATTTTAAGAGACGCGTTTACTTACTTTACCATTTCTACGTGAGTCGGCGAGAGTCACGTCGTTCCTGGCCTAATGTTGTTCCTTTAACCCAACAGTGGGGGCGCTGCTGTGCTGTCGGCGGCTTCCGTGATCACAAGGCGGGGTGTAGTGTTATTACTGGCATTAACCATTTTAATTGCATCTTCCCAAAACATTGAAAAATAATAACGTGTAAATGTTTTCGCTCAGGTTTTAAAGAAGTTATCTGTTGTAGAAACAGAATGATTTTGTTATTTTACTTGTTTTCACAGGAATATTGAAATATTGCAACGTTTTTGAGTCCTGTTTTTGAGTCTGGATCTGGTCTTCTGACACAAACTTCAGAAGTACTTCACTGGTGTGTGGGAGGGAACCAGCACCAATGGTGACATCTTGACCACTGAAATCAATATTAGGAGTAATATTAGGAGTACATATTTTCTTCCAGCCAAAACTCCTTGTCCCGAGGCACAACCCCTGTCCATGCCTGCACACTATAACAATCCTGTGTCAGACTTTAAATATATGAGCTAAAATACCAAGGGTCAAAGGAAAGTTGCCATGTTGTGTGAGTTCATTGCCATTGGCCTTTCATTTTGTTTCTGTTGTGAAAACCCATAAAAAATTCCTTTAATTAGATCTTTGTGCACTTTTTATCTGCAGGTTTTGACCACTTCAGTTTCCATCCACTCATCTGTGTAGCAGTAAACATGGTTAACGTGCACAAAGGTGTTCTTCTTGAATGGCGAGTCCAACTCGACCCTGATAGCATACATTAGTTTATTTTATAACTACATTATAAGTTTTTCAAAAAGAAAATGTGCAACATTATTATTGTCCTTATGTGAAAACATTCTTTTCTCTCCTATGTTCAATGGGACCAGTGATCCTGCTATGAAAGAGTTCCTCCTCCACCTGGATGAGACTATGGCCCTCGGGAGGAAGTTTATCCTCAAAGACCTTGATGAAACTCACCTTTTTATATTAGCAGAGGTGGTTCAGACTCTGCAGGAGAGAGTTGGCGAGTTGATGGACCAGAATTCCTTTCCTATCACACAAAAATAAACTTTTTTTCCCACAATAATCTTGTCCTCATGAATTATTGGAAAATCTAAATTGCTCATTCGGTTTTCCTACATTTAATGGCAATTTTAACTCTTTTTTTCGACCCTTTCCTACATCAGTAACTTAGAATGAACCCCCCAACCGCTCAGAACTGAAGACACCTTTCAGGTGACACAAAATGTCATCCTGTTGCTGTCAATAGACCAGTTTACCCATTGCTAGACAGCTATTAGACTTTATTTACTTGGACTGTGCTTGCCAACTGCTGTTAAATACACGGCCCAGTTAGGGGACTTACTGAAGGATGAAGAAAGAGCTTCAAGAATCACCGTGCATAGATGTATGCAAGACATGGGTTTCAGCTGTCGTATCCTTGGTGCCAAGAAAATCGAACAATACATGGCATCAGAAGTAGTTCACCTGGGCTAAACACAAAGGATTGGACTGCTGCTCAGTATTCCAAAGACCTGA
>NW_026621933.1:0-36960 GCF_003711565.1 Takifugu flavidus | reverse complement strand
AAACAAGAATCAGGTTTAAACTGAAAGATGAATTCAGACATAAATGCTGGATCACGTAAAATACAAAAATAAACTTTCAGATTTTAAAATAAATCTGATTACGTTTTGAACTTCACACTTCAGTCTGCAGATTTTTTCACATGAACATTTTAACATAAACAATTGTTCCATTTTACAAACACATGTAACAAATTCTGAATGAGACACCAAATCTGGTGTCCGTTTCTTTGTCCGTTGGGGGGAAGCCTGGCGTTGCTGCGGTTACCAGTGTGTTGTCCTCTGGTGGGGAACTTGACAGTGCAGCTCTGAGTGAGTCTGGCAGATGTGCATCAGGGAGGCCTGTTCTGTGTTGGTTCTTGATGAAGTTCATGTCAGAAAAGGCTGATTCACAAAGAGAGGTGGAACCAAAAAGGCTTGCAACCTCCATAGCTGCTGTACATTCACCACTGTACTTTTCTGTGTCAACAAGGCACCAAAAGTTTGGTGCAGCCTGAGAGGCTTTGAGCTGCAGCTCATTTCACAATGTTCCAATTTCAATTTGCATCTGTGCAGCATCCAGGCTGAAGGTTGCACTGAACTGCTGAGCAATGCATGATATGTCCACGTTCATGAAAGGGTTAGAAATGAAGGACACACATGGCTCAAGCTGATCCAGGTCACAAAACCTGTTCTCAAACTCTTGCCCAAGTCTTTTTATGAGCTGAGAGCACTTTTCTGCGCTTTAGTCCAAAGCCTCACATGCAGAAGCGTTGTCTCTCAGCACCATCTGCACAGAGGGGAAGTGCAGCACCTTTTGTCTGTAAATGCACAGAGAAAATGTTCATCTTGGCTTTAGATGCATTTACAGCACTGATCCTCTCAGCAACAGTCTCACCTTTGCCTTGCAGCTCCCAGTTCAAACTGTTCCGTTTCCCAGTAATGTCCGTTAAAAATGCAAGGTCCAGTGTCCAGTCAGTGTCCTCCAGCAGCGCGGCGTCTTCCCCTCTGGACTGCATGAACTCTTTTATTTCACTCAAAAGGGACAAAAAAGGAAGCAAAATCCGTCCCCTGCTGAGCCATCGGATTTCTGTGTGTAGGAGCAGGTCACCATATTCAGTTGGCAGCTCCACTGGGGACACTGGGGAACAATTTGAAAATATCCTGTTGAAATTATTCTAAATTATTCTGATTAAAAATCAAATTGGCACGCTGATTCCAAAATTACTGTCATTCCCCCCCAGCCCGTCAAGTTTTGAAAGCTTCTCCTCCAGATCAGCAAATTTCCCCTAATGAGCTGGAGTCAGACTGGCCAGCTGATGACAACTGGATCAGCTCCGTTGGTGCCGTCACCATTAAGAGGTGTGTGCAGCCCCCAAAAGGTCAGTACTGTCAATATCCTATAGGGGACACTTTGAACCAGAGGGGATCCTATAGATCAAAAAGTTGACCCAGTTTGATTCCGCACCCAAAAACGAACATCTGTCAGACGAACTCCAGTTGTTTCCCAGTATTTCAGTTCAAACGTGGACCAAATTGTTCTGAAGAGAGGCGCTTGTGCTGGATATGACGCGATCCAACCACAAACACGGGACGTGTAGAGGAAGAAGAAGTGAAAGTTCTCAACTTCGGGCTCCATCTGGACTGACCGAGCCCTGATGGAAAACCTCTGATATTCAGGTAGCATTTGGTTCTTTCACTGCTGTCGTCTCGAATCAATGTTCCGCTGCGAGATGCGGCTTAATAAGCTGCGTGTGCGCAATGAGCGTGCGCGTGTTTCGGACGCACATTGCGGCTGGTGGACGGGAATGTTGTGACGGATGATCAAACTTTGTAGCGTGTTTCCTCTAACTGCGTTTTCCGCTAACCCTGAGCCGACATTTTAGAGGGTGAGGAAGCACATTTTAATCCTCACAATAAGTAACAATATTATTTGCAGTTAGTGGAAAAATCCACGGAAAGAGGGACACAAACGCCACAGTTTTAGCCTCCTCTCTTTGTCCCTCCACCAAGGGGACAATCAATCCTTTATTTAAAAAAGGAGAGTATGGAAAGAGGGAGAGATCAAGGCATTCCATTTTATTGTTTTAACAACTGGTTCTTTGTGGAATATGAATTTGTTATTATGGATTTATGAAATGTGTTCTGTTTTGAATGAAGCAGTCAAGAAAACGAAACGAAACCTAAACCCATGGTGTTTTGATATTTTTGGTCCTGTACATGTGGTCAGATCAGATTAGTCTGAGCAGAATTGGGTGTTTTTTGCCCTTTGCTGTGTGTCATCTATTCTATTCAGCATGTTGGGTTGCTTGACTTCTGTTGGGTCGTGGCAACTTGATCATCACTTCTGAGATATTGACACACCTTTTTCCTGAGGCTGGCTCCAATGCTGCCAACACACCTGGCCATGGATATGGTGGGACTTCTGTGATGAGTGGGGTCAGAGGTGGTGGACAAGCTCTGCTCCAAAACAAGCTTGCTAGATATGTTTGGGATCTCCTCCGCCACAACCACCAGCTGCAACTAGTACCTGTGCACGCCATGCAGAGTTTTGACCTCTAGGTCAGGCTACAGATGTTTTTTCCAGCACCGTCATGTGTTCGTGAGAAACATGATGCGCCTGATCAAAAAAAGCTGCTTGTAATCTGACAGACGAGCCATGATGAGATGTCAAGGTGCGTTGTTGAAAATGAAGATCCTCTTCTTGGAATCCTGTCTGAGATGACAGAAGATGATGCTGCATTTGACCCACTTTGATGATGTGATAACGTATTTCTGTTTAGTTTTGAATGCATTCTCATCTTATTTGTTGAATTTAATGTTGAGAACTGACATCTTGAAAGAATTTAGGTTTTCTTGTAAACCATAACCAGATAAAAAATGATTTAATTTGTATTTGTGTGTGTCCGTCTAATGCCACCGCACCTTCTGAAACACCCAGGAGAAACAGTTTTTCCACAACTATTTTATGTTTAACATGGTGTAAACTTTTAAGATGTCCCAAAACTTTTTCCAATATATATGTGGCCTGTATGATGTACAGGGTGACATCATATAATAGATTTTGATGTGAATGAGCCGACAATACGTCATTGGACAGACCTCTGCTTGTCTTCATGCTGAGAATCATGTTCTTTAATCTTCTTTTCTGTGTCAGCAGACTGTTCCTGCTTAACCGTTTAGACTCACATTTAAAAATGAGCGAATGTGTGATGGAAGAGGAAGAGAGAGCAAAGTCCGTAGTGCCCAGCTGTGTGTCCATGAAGAGCGACAGGTCCAAAGACGAGCCTGAGAACTTCGGTATTGGACCTCAAGGCTCACCTTTAAAGTAAGGTTTTCTGAACCACATAACTCTGCCTTAGAACATTTCACAACCATACAAAACATCATTTTGTAGGTATTAGCCTCTACTATCGTGAAAAATGAAATTCATCAGTCTTTAAAATGAAACGGTGCACAGTCCTTTCACCATGTTGGCCTGTGGAAAACCAGTGTTGTCGGGCTGATGGACCAGCGTCCCCGTCGTCGCCGGACCACCGTTGGCCACCAGTTGGGTTTTGGGTTCAAAGTGGGGGCGTTTCCTGTATCCGGTTCTCCTCACGGATCCATGACTACAACATGTTGCTGCAAGTGCAGAGACGTTTGCTCTGGAAAGAACTTTAGAGCACATTCAGTGCTGCAGGATGAGGGGCTGGAAAAGGTGCCAGTTCTTTTCTCACTGCAGGGAACAGTTAAAAAAAGCAGCTTAAACTCTGAAAACATGAAAATTATACAGAGACATCATTGATTTATTGATTCAGTTGTTATCCAGAATGGATTAGAAATGTTCCTGTTTGATAAAAATGCAGTGAATTGGGATTATTTAACTCCAACCTCTACAGATTATTTACCTTCATCACAGTCTCATCACTATTTCTGATGTTTCCTCAGGATGGACGAGGACAGAGCAGAGTCCACAGTGCCCAGCAGGGTGTCCCTGAAGAGTGACCGGTCCAAAGATAGAATGATAAACTTCAGAAGTTCAGAGGAAATGTAAGAAAACTAAAGCGTGATGATGTGTTTGTGTGGCAGCTGTTAGTCACATTAACAGCAGCAGGTTGTGAGTTTATTATTGGAGATGTTTAACACTTAAACCTCAGACAGTCATATAGTTACAGACTTAATGTGAATATTGTTGATTAGAAACAAGAATCAGGTTTAAACTGAAAGATGAATTCAGACATAAATGCTGGAACAATATTGAGTCTTGATCAGGTTCTTTCATCCTATAAATCAAAGGATTAATAGAGATGTGTTTCATAGTGAGAGGGGGGAGCACATCCTATCAAACTGGGACCAGTCAGCTCCACCAGGAGAGTCCTCTTGTTCACAATCTGGAAGCAGATCTGGAGATGCTGAAATGAAGCCCAAACAAAGTAAAACTGTTCAATATGAGATTTAATTTGTGATGTCATGAATTTGTAGTTGTGTTGATGATTTATTATTGATGGAAATCATTGGTTTACTTATGTTCAGGAGGTGATCTGCAGGAGGTGATAGAAGGTCATAAGATGAGTCTGAAGAGAAGATGTGAACATGTGACTGAAGGAACTCATGAAGCAGGAAGTGGAACCCTGCTGAACCAGATCTACACTGAGCTCTACATCACTGAGGGACAAAGTGAGGAGGTGGACACACAACATGAGGTGAGACAGCTTGAGAGAACCTCCAAGAAGAACATCCAGGACACTCCAATCAAGTGCCAGGACATCTTCAAAGTCTTATCTGAGCAACAGAGACACATCAGAGTGGTTCTGACCAACGGTGTCGCCGGCGTTGGAAAAACCTTCTCAGTGCAGAAGTTCAGTCTGGACTGGGCAGAAGGTTTGGAGAACCAAGACATCAGTCTGGTGCTTCCGCTCTCATGCAGGGAGCTGAACTTGATCAGAGATGAGCAGCACAGTCTTCTCTCACTGCTTCATGTTTTCTATCCAACATTACAGAAGATCAGAGCAGAAGATCTGACTGTCTGGAAACTTCTGTTCATCTTTGATGGCCTGGATGAAAGCAGATTTTCACTGGGTTTCAACAAGCATCAGGTCATCTCTGATGTCACACAAGTATCGTCAGTTGAGGTGCTCCTGGTGAACCTCATCCAGGGGAACCTGCTTCCCTCAGCTCTCATCTGGATCACCTCCAGACCTGCAGCAGCCTATCAGATTCCTCCCTCGTGTGTTGACAGGATCACAGAAGTACGAGGCTTCACTGACTCCCAGAAGGAGGAGTACTTCAGGAGGAGGTTCAGTGATGAAGATCTGTCCAAGAGAATCATCTCACACATCAAGGCCTCCAGGAGCCTCCACATCATGTGTCTGATCCCAGTTTTCTGCTGGATCACTGCTATAGTTCTGGAGGACATGATGACCAGAGACCAGAGAGGAGAGCTGCCAAAACCCTGACTGACCTCTACTCACACTTCCTGAGGGTTCAGATAAAGAGGAAGAAGCAGAAGTATGGAGGAAAGCAGAGACCAGAGGAACTGACTAAGGCTGATAAAGAACTCCTTCTGAAGTTGGGTCGGCTGGCGTTTGAACATCTGGAGAAAGGAAACATCATGTTCTACTCAGAAGACCTGGAGCGATGTGGACTGGACGTCTCCGAGGTGTCGGTGTACTCAGGAGTTTGTACAGAGATCTTCAAGAGAGAGAGTGTGATCTTCCAGAAATCAGTCTACTGCTTTGTTCATCTGAGCGTTCAGGAGTTTCTGGCTGCCGTCTACATGTTCCACCGTTACACCATCAAGAATAAAGGGATTATGGAGTCTTTCCTAAAATATTTAGGAACCAAACCAAACCCTTTTTCCTGGTTTTCATGGTTGTTCACAAATAACGATCCAGCCACATCTCTTGATGACTTCCTCGGAGAGAACTAATGAAATCTCTCAAAAGTGAAAATGGCCACCTGGACTTGTTTGTTCGCTTCCTTCATGGTCTCTCTCTGGAGTCCAATCAGAGGATCTTGGGTGGACTGTTGGATCAGAGGGGCAGCCACCCAGAACCATCCAGAAGGTCCTCAACAACCTGAAGGAGGTGAACAGTGATGAAATCTCCCCAGACAGAAGCATCAACATCTTCCACTGTCTGATGGAGATGAAGGATCAGTCAGTCCATCAGGAGATCCAAGAGTTCCTGAAGTCAGGGGAGAAATCAAAGAGGGAACTGTCAGAGATCCACTGTTCAGCTCTGGCCTACCTGCTGCAGATGTCAGAGGAGGTTCTGGATGAGCTGAACCTGCAGCAGTACAACACCTCAGATGAGGGACGACGTCGCCTGATTCCAGCTGTGAGGAACTGCAGGAAGGTCGTGTAAGTAAAGATTTTTGGGGCCGGACATCGGCGTTTAAATCAAGCGAGTGGATCATGTCAGGTAGCAATACCCCCTCCAGTGGTCATTCCTTCAATTCTTTATTCCATTGCAGCGTCCATAAATTAAAAACAACAACAATTCATCCAGAAATGTTCAACACTGGCTGGATATAAGTTCAAAGGTCAATCCAGACAAACCAACATAAGGCAGGAATAATAGGAGCCACAAGTTAACTGACTATCATGAAATTACTGTCATGTCATTAAATCACTTTTGTGTGTTTGTATACATCGTATTCTAACGACAGAAAAACACATTTTAACTAATGACACGTGACTATTTTGCTTCATTTGTTCAACGTAAAAACAGCCGGCCTCGTTGGTTTAAATGGGTGTTTTAGGTCTTTGTGGCGGTTCCGTTTGGAGCCTTTATGTGACCCACAAAGTTGTTTGACCCTTTCCACACCCGTTAGGTGGCAACTTCATCACTAGCAACAAAAGGTGCAGTGAAAATGATTTGAAGGGAAACAGGCAGATATAACAGAAGCTGAGGGCAATCGATGCAACCAGAGACTCTGATGTCATCGATCGGATCGCTGAATTAAGACTTGACGCACCATCGTACAAATTGGATGAAATGCAAAATATCCAAAGAGCCGATAGACAGATAAAAAGATGCACGTTTCTTTAAACCATTTGCTACAATCATTTTAAATATTGAGTAATTATGAGCTGTTCTAAAATAAGACAAATGTTGAGAATAATTCAGTTGCATTTCAGATCTGATGGTCGTTCAAACTGTTGCTCTACGGTGTTGAATTTAGCTTTTTCAGGAAATGAGCTACATTTGTGTTGAGGTAGATTCTCAGATAAGTTGATGAGAAATCGCAAAGTTTGACTCACTATTTTTGTTTCATACACAACAGACTGTCTGATAGTTTTCTTTCAAAGAGTCATTGGGAAGTTGTGGCCTCAGCAATGACGTCAAACCCTTCTCATCTACGGGAGCTGATCTTAAGCAAGAACCAAAGCCTGACAGATGCCGTCGTAAAGTTACTGTCTTCTGCAATGATGCATCCAAACTGCAGACTGGAGACGCTCAGGTCAGGAGGCCTCTGTTGGTCTTTTCTAAATTTCTTTACATTTTCTGCTTTTCTCTTCATTTTCTGATTTAGAAATGTGTTTTTATTTGACCCATTTATTCCTTTTCCAGGCTGAGACACGGCAGGTTATCAGAGATCAGCTGTGGCTCTCTGGCCTGGCGCTGAGGTCCAATCCCTCCCATCTCAGAGAACTGGACCTGGGTTACAACCAGCTGCAGGATCCAGCAGTGAAGCTGCTCTGTGGTGCTCTCCAGGATCCTCTCTGTGAGCTGGAGACGCTCAGGTCAGGAGGCCTCTGTTGGTCTTTTCTAAATTTCTTTACATTTTCTGCTTTTCTCTTCATTTTCTGATTTAGAAATGTGTTTTTATTTGCCCCATTTATTCCTTTTCCAGACTGAGTGGCTGCTGGTTATCAGAGATCAGCTGTGACTCTCTGGCCTCGGCGCTGAGGTCCAATCCCTCCCATCTGAGGGTTCTGGACCTGAGTCAGAACCAGCTGAAGGATCCAGCAGTGAAGCTGCTCTGTGGTTTTCTCCAGGATCCTCTCTGTGAGCTGGAGACTCTCAGGTCAGTCAGAGATGATCCAGTACTTTCCCAGGTGTAACTAGTTAGACAATAAATGTTTCCATGTTTGATCTTTGTTATAAACGTAGTGTTACAGTTCTCAGAAAAAAGACCACACAGGACAGATTTGCAGTATTAAATTGGTTGTGGAAATCTGTCCCATGTGAGGATGGTCATCACTGACTAGAAAGGAAGTATCAGTTGTAGATTTGTCTTGTTTTATTTTAGGCTGGCCACAGAACCGCCCAAACATTCAGACCAATCAAAAATGGTTCTTCCTGTCTATTAAAGATCAGAAGGAAACCTAGAAACCCCAAAAAGAAAGCTGCTGCAGTGTGCCATGCCCCTTCTCTCCTGAGAAAAGCCATCCCAAAAAAGAGAAAAGCCCAAGTGTGAAGTGAGCACCCTGTTAAACCTTGGTACCGAAAGCCTGCAGTCATTCTCATCTTAGGTGGCTTCATTCCAGCCAGAAGCCCAAACCTGCCTCCCTCTTAAAGGGGCAGCAGGTCAGTCCAACCACAGAAACCTTCATGAAGATCTGAAGCTTTCAGCATCCACAATTGTTGCACCTCACTTCCATTGGAGTCCAAATCAGAAGTCAACAAGTTGATTCTACACCGATTCTACACAATGCAACCATTTTAAAAAGGTTTCCATCCATAAGTTTTCACACATTTTTATATAAATCTGTTTGTTCATCGCCTCCTTCTGTTGTAATGGTCATTAAAGAAAATGACCTTATTTGAGTTTTTCTCCTCACAAATATGACTTTCTATGAACGATGCAATAAATGCAGCTTGCAATCTAAGACAATATGGAAGTATGTGTATATAATAGTAGTGGAAGGAGCTCATAAAATAATACATTTGCTCTTCTCATCGAATCTCTCTATTTTATTAAAGAAAAACCTGCTCTTAGTCAACAACATCTAAGACATCAACCAAAAATCCTAATTTTCTATAATCTAATATAAAACAGTAGAGAAGACTCTTTCTGCAGAGACACTGGTGGCAGGAATGCAGAAGTATCACCTGCTCAACTTGGAAGGTGGAGCAGAAACCACCAGCTGAGAAGGTCCTCAGCGAGAGGAAGTGGTGGAGAACCATGAAACTTGCTAAGCTCCACCTCAGCTCCAGAGACGGGCTGAGCTGGAGCTGTGGCACCAGGTATCGCCCAGAAGAGCCTCCAACAAACAAGCTCTTCTCTTGGGAGGAGAGGGCTTTGAATCTCAGCTCAGTGTGCTTGTCTCTAGTAGGTGGCAGCTGCACCTTTTCCTGAGGTCCTTGTTGATGCCCTGAGGGGAATTGATGCTCCTGCAATGTTTTCTGGCAGCATTGAGCTTGCAGTGGGGCAATCAAACACACTGTGGGGGGGCTCTCTTTCCTTCTCTCATCTGGAGAACAAGTGACACCAGCTGCCAATCATTGTTGGAGAAATGTGCAGTCAGGGGAACTATGCGTCCAGACTATAGCCACCCTTCCAGCATCCAGCAGTGTCTAAAACCTTTGATTTGGTTTCACCAGAGAGTGTAGGGATTGCAGGGTCGCTGCAGCATCGCCCACAAGCTATCAGGAGTGGGTCGCTTTGTCCCAACTCCTGACAAGAGTTGAGTGCTATTGAGAAATGTGGTCTCACAAACTTGGAAGGTATTTTGACCTACACACACTTTACATACGCTGTAGATCTTGTCCAACCGCCCTGAAAGAACCCAAAATAGGAACATACGGCAGATAAGCCGGTGCAGGACCAGAGGTTTGTTGCTTGTAAGCTGTGTTTTGCTCTGGTACATGTTGATTTTTATTTGTCTTCTCTCAAAATAATTGTTATTTTAGACTAAGAGGCTGCAGTTTATCAGAGACCAGCTGTGATTCTGTGGCCTCAGCTCTGAAGTCCAACCTCTCCCATCTGAGGGTTCTGGACCTGAGCATCAACACGTTGCAGGATTCAGGAGTGAAGCGGCTCTGTTCTGGACTGGAGAGTCCAAACTGTAAACTGGAGAGGCTCAGGTCAGTCTTCATTTTTCTACCTATATACCAGCTGCTAAGATGGTGAAGTGAGGCTGTTCTCAACACTGCTGTGATGCACCACATTAAAAAAATTCCTTGGAATATCGTGAATTCAGGTCTGACCCAACTAAGAACTAACGTAGGTTTAGTACTGACGCAGATAACATGCAGACCTGCACCGTATAACCTCATCCTGCATTTTTCAGATTAGAGCGCTGCAGGTTATCAGAGATCAGCTGTGGCTCTCTGGCCTCGGCGCTGAGGTCCAATCCCTCCCATCTCAGAGAACTGGACCTGAGTTACAACCAGCTGCAGGATTCAGGAGTGAAGCTGCTCTGTGGTTTTCTCCACTTTCCAAACTGCCGACTGGAAACTCTGAGGTAAACACCATTCTCAAAAATGTCCATTATTCCATCCGAGGGTCCTCACACTTTCTGAGTGTGTGTGTTGTGCCCAGTTCCTTCAGGAGGGAGGGCCACACGGGGACCACTTATTCATGATAAATTGATTTAAGGACAATGAAAAAGCCCACAGATGGTAACCAAAATTAGACAAAACTAGGTGAGGGTGCCTGGTAGACACCAGCCAACGAGGAGGGAGATGGTGAGGGAGACAGGAAGTCATCTAAGACAGGTTGTGCCTTTAAAGATGAGCCACAGGTGAGATGGATCTCCATGATGAGATGGGAGGGAAAGAGGTGGGAGAACCTGGGAAGAGTGAGGGCCAGAACAATATATATTCTCCTTTGGAACAGTGCAAACCTGAGAGGTTGGAATTGTGGTAATTACATATTACTATCATTTTTTAACCTGTAACTAAATTAAATATTTACAGATCATGCCTTTGATTAACCTTTCAGATGAATACTGGTTTCACTTATAACCTTATAAAAGTTTCCCTTCTTTATTTAGATTAAGGAGCTGCAGCTTATCAGAGATCAGCTGTGGCTCTCTGGCCTCGGCGCTGAGGTCCAATCCCTCCCATCTCAGAGAACTGGACCTGAGTCAGAACCAGCTGCAGGATTCAGGAGTGAAGCTGCTGTCTGATCTCGTAGAGAATCCACACTATGGGCTGGAGACATTGAGTCATGGCTGGTTGAAGCCAGTCAACTCCCGCTCATCTGCTGCATCACTCACTGACCACTGGTGAAGAGCATCTGTGGAAACATCTGCCGTCTACTCCCTCCATAGATGAAAAATTCAGTTTTTAAAAAGCGCTGGTGGACTTTCAGGAGATCAGTCGATGGTCGACAAAGCAGAAGCAGCTTCGCCTTGAAGTTAAATTAGTTCCTGGTATCACACAATGCATCTTTATAAAGTTCTAAATGGCTCCTCGGCCACTCTTAGAAGCATGGAAACATTCTCTTAATTGTCTCTTCAAATGTCTGTATTATACGTTACTATTTTACATCATGCCTTCAGAATCTTTAGGGTTTAGTATTTACTGTCTCTGTGACATGGAGCATTGGAATATTTCAGCTGCAGCCAGCAAAAACCCATCAGAATGACGGCTATCGGTGGGAACCACAGGTCATTTGACTTTAGTCAGTCTGTTCAATGTTATAGGATTTATTGCAATCTAATAAAAACTATGAATAAATGTGGGAAATAGGAAATAAAAAGAACCAAAATGACCAAATAAATCTCCCATGAATACTGTAAATTTAAAGATGTCAAGAATGGAATATCAGCTTAAATTTAATCAAACATAAAGGAAAAGGCCTCCTTTAAGTTTACTGCAAAAATAAACACAAAATCAAGAGCGACACGCGCCCAAAAACGTCTCATTCTCTCTTCTGTCTCCACTCATTCTTTTATATTCTCTTAAGATAATGGGGACGGGGTCCTGTGATAACAAAACAACCTAATTGGGGACTATATTTTTGTTGCAAGAACTTTGGCTCTTCAGAAGTTTCTATGTTGGCTTCCACAGATTGTGCATCCACTAGAAACTCAGTGTTTTTGAGGAACTACCAGGAGTGGCTGGAGTGGAGGCCAATGACGCTATAGCTACATATAGCTACATATAGATCACCGTTATCCTCAACCCAAAAGACCACCAGTTGGCGCAGCAATACTAAAGATAGGAGGTTGTGGTCGTTGCGCAGACGCGGAGTGATATCACGCACAAACGTGCCCTATGTTCTATATACCGTATGTTCGCGACCAAAGGGCGCACCGTATTAAAAGGTGCAGCCTCAGTTACGGGTGCTATTTCTGTATTTAACACATACATCAGGCGCTCCGGATTATAGGGCGCGGGCATGGTAAAATATACCGCTACGATAGCTTAAAACATGCATGCTAGCGCGTATTTAGCAATTTTGCGAAAGCCGGCAAGTCGAACAACCGACAACAATGTTTCCAAAATTAAATTTTCGTATTTTTCGTATTTTGTTATTAAGCCCCGGGAGGGCTGAAGCAGGACCGCTGTTAAAAATGTATCAGTCCGCGCTTCCAGTTCTGGTGCAACGTCCAGTTCTAAATGTATGAATCCGCGTATTGACGTTTCAACGTCCCATCAGTAAAGGGAGAGATTTGGATATAGTCCCCCTGAGGTGGTGTTTTTAGAGCAGTTCTTAACAACTTTCTCTTTGCCTGATAAGAGGTCCAAACATTATTTCACTTCCCTATAAAATACTCTAAAATTTGCCATTCAAGATCAGATACCACCAGGTATAATTCATCCTCTAAATTTTCACAATTTCTTATTCTGTCAGGCTGTTTTTAAACCTTTGGCAACATCAAATAAAGTACTCAACTGGTATTATGTCAGGCTGGTTTACATCCCATTAAAGAAGCCAGCAGAAATAAAGCACAACAGTTACACAGACTACGCACAATAATATAGAGGATATAAAAAACAGTGTTGAGATGGGTTTGTGTCACTTTAGTAAAATCAAAGCATTTTTCTTTATGTGCCAGCAATGAACACAATCTAAGAAGTCTTTGACACTAAACATATGGAGCTCCTATAGAACAAACTAAAGATTTGTTGTTATTAAGATAAAGAAATGCAACATTTCCCCCAGAGAAACGATGGCGATGGAAAAAGCCCTGGCTGTTGTGTGCATCACAGCAGGCGTGGGTTCTCCTCTCTGGAGTCATGCGGGTCTCCTTTGAAGGGCAGATGAGGAGGTTGGTTACAGATTCCCCTCAGAAAGATGATTACGGTGCCAAAGGTCATCACCGGGGTAACCAGGAAGAGGCAGAGTCGGTCTACTGTACGAGCGATGCCGCTCCAGTTATCCTTCTCCTGTCAGGACCAGACATTTACGCCACTTTTGATCTTTTTAAATCAGACTTTGGGTTGAGGACTCTGTTTGAACCATCTGACCTCATTGTAGTCGTTCTTGTTGCGCATGTGTTTAATGATGTAGTGGCTCCATCCACAGCCGGCTTGATCTCTGCGTACAGCTGATGGCTCCTCCCTCTTCTTGTGGTTTCACAGCTCCACACAGACACCAAAGCTCAGAACTCAAATGAAGCTACTGATGCTTCTATATCTCATGTGTTTAAATGTTTCTGGAAACGTCCTGGCAGCGTGTGTGACTCGGGTCACCAGTCCGTGTCTCCCAGACTGTTTCTCAAACATCAGCTCACTGCGGGACTTCACACTGTCGTACTCCTCAGCCGAGGCATGTAGCCCACTGAGCTGGATCGCCGCGGTAACGCTCCATCCCAGTACGGCTCTGCCTCAGCAGGGCGGGACATGTACAAGATGTGGGGTAATCGCTGGAGGAAGAGCTGGCAGAAAAAGAAAACAGGATTTGGAACACTGATACTTGTGTGTACGTGTCTGTGTGTTATAGTGGAAAAACCACATGTTCATTGTCATGACCACTTGGCTCCGAATGACCACAACATAAACGGGGAGACCAAGCACTTTTAACAAAAAGGGATTTATTGAAAAGTAAAGTGAACAGTCAATAGTAACGGTGAAAGCAGTAGGGTGCAACAGGGTATAATCAGAATCCAACGAGGGTAATCCCAACGAGGCTTTAACAACGGGACTGGCACTCTCCAGTGGACGCGTTCGGCAAGGTTTCCAATTTCGTTCGGCAGCAGCTGACCCTCGGCCCGATCAGCCCCATCTCCTCCTGAACACGGGTTTTTAAGCCATCACTGGTTCATCAGGTTAATGAGCCCCACCTGGAGTGGTGGCCTCCCAAACAGGTCCAGACAGCTCCATCTTCAGGCCAAGCACAACACCAGACCAGGCGCAGCCAAAGACACCATATCCCAAATATTAAACCCAGACGTGAGGCCACCTAGTGGGCCGTCACACCTCCCCCCAAAAGATAAAGGCCCATAGCAGGAGGGGGAGTTAATTACCAAAACCCATTAAACGAAAAAGAAAATTTTAACCAAAAGAAACCTTCATACACACATGCTCATGCACACTCGTAAACATTACAGCCTCACACTTGCAACTCACGTGACCCCAAGCATTCGGCCTGTCTCTCACCCAAGCGTACTTGTCGGCCGTCCAGCTATCCGGCGAATGGAAAGCACATTTAAGGGCGACAAACAAAGACATAGGCGGACAGACAGACACAGAACAACCGAGGCTCACTCGGACGGAGCTCGGGAGAGAGCGTCCGCCATAACATTCTCCACCCCACGAATGTGTTTAATCACTAAATTGTAAGGCTGTAAGAATAAAGACCACCGCATCAACCTTTGATTGGAGTTTTGCAATGAGTTTAGGAACGTCAGGGGATTATGGTCCGAGTAGACCACTACTTGGGAACCCCCGCCCACATAAACATCAAAGTGCATCAACGCCCAAACCAATGCTAATGCTTCTTTTTCAATAACCGAATAGTTCAGCTGATGGTTCTTGAACTTTCGGGAAAAATAGCATACTGGACGATCGATTCCATTTCCATCTGCCTGTAAAAGCACCGCACCGGCCCCGACATGACTCGCGTCCACCTGCAGCTGAAATGGGTCATTCAATCGCGGCGCAGCCAAAACCGGTGCTGAACTCAACAGGAATTTTGCATTCTCAAATGCACGCTGACATTCCGGAGACCAGACAAACACGGATTTAGCTTTTAACAAATCTGTTAATGGTGAAACCACCGTCGAGAAATTTACGTAAACAAAACCCCGGTAATACCCAACCATCCCAAAAACCATCTCTCATTAACTCCTTTTTGGTGGTAGGAGGAGGAAAGGAATGGATAGCCTCAACCTTGGCACTGACAGGCCGAACTGCCCCCTGCCCCACGATTTTGCCTAGGTAGGTTACCGTAGCTTTTGCGAATTCGCACTTAGCCAAGTTGAGAGTGAGGTTCGCCGATGCCAATCTCTCAAGCGCGCGCGTGCGCGCAATGTGATCGTCCACGTCCATCACTATGACAATTACATCATCCAAATAAACAGCGCATCCCTCCAACCCAGCGACCACTCGGTTCATGAGCCGTTGGAATGTGCTAGGGGCATTCCGAAGACCGAACCCCATAACCCGATATGAATAGAGCCCAGATGGTGTAACGAATGGGAGATTTGCGAGCGGAGATTTCTTGTGCGCGCGGAGTAAGCCTATAAAATAACCCTTTAAAAGATCGAATTTACTCACGAATGTGCAGCACAACCCAACACCAGTCATCGATCCTAGGCAAAGGGAATGAGTCTGGCTTAGTCACCGCGTTTACCTTCCGGTAATCGGTGCAAAACCGATAGGTGTTATCAGCCTTCCGTACGAGCAAACACGGTGACGCCCAGCTAGAAGAAAAGGCTGAGCCAGATTATTCTTTACTAAATACTCCACACAATCATCTAAAGCTTTTCTTAGGTGCTTTTTTAGGTGCCACGCGGTAAAACGCTGTTTTATTGGGTTCACCACACATCAATATCGTGTGTAATTAAATGGGTGCAAGAAGGTGTGTCAGAAAATAAAGATTTCAACTCCAGAATCAAATCTTTTAATTCTTCAGCGCGATCTTCACCCAGATGTCCCACAAGTTTGTCTAACTCCGCCAATTTAACAGAATTATCCAACCTCCCCAGCAGCACCGCATCATCAGGACCGACCCCGTCATCTCCACCTGCCACCTGAAGAGACGGCGCCCCGCCCCAGCCAGAGCTACTGCTTTCGCTCCCCCCGAAGCATTGGAAGAGGTGTAATAAGGTTTTAGGAGATTAACGTGACAAAGCTGCGTAGCCCGCTTGCGAGCAGGAGTAGACACCACGTAATTCGTCTCAGAGATTTTCCTCTTGATCACATAAGGACCCGAAAACTTTGCAGCGAACGGAGACCCAGGGAGAGATAGTAACGCGAGCACTTGGTCTCCTGGACTAAACACACGGAGTTTTGATTTTTCGTCAAATCGTTTTTTCATTTGTTTTTGTGCTTCAGTTAAATTGTCACTGGCCATCTTCCATGCCAAAAATAGCTTCCGCCGAAAACCATGTACATAATCAACCAAGTCATCCGGTGAATCGGATATTTTGGTATCACCTCGTAAAACATCCAAGGGACAGCGAACTTGGTGCGCAAACACTAATTGGTTAGGGCTAAACCCAGTGCTCTCCTGCACTACACTCCTGGCTGCGAGTAACAACCAGGGTAGGCCCTCTTCCCAATCCCGGTTAAGCTCAACACAGTAAACTCTCAATAGAGACTTCAGTGACGCGTGAAAACGCTCAAGAGCACCCTGGCTCTGGGGATGGTACGCACTACTAATATTGTGCTGAATACGTAACTGACGGAGTGCATCCGCAAAAGCAGCCGACGTAAAATTTGACCCCCTGTCACTCTGGACGACCGGGGAATACCAAATACGGCCATAAATTGTGTCAATGCCTTTAGAACGTTTTTGGTGGTAATTGTTCTTAATGGATAGGCCGCAGGATAGCGAGTTGCTTGACACATGATAGTCAAAAGGTAAGCGCTACCCGACTTTGACGGCGGCAACGGCCCCACACAATCAATAATTAAATGCCGAAATGGTTTGACCACCGACGGAATAGGCTGTAATGGTGCAGGCTCTATTTTTTCATTTTGCTTTCCAGCCATTTGACACACATGGCAACACTTCACAAATTTAGCCACGTCTCGTTTTATCCGAGGCCAATAAAAATGTTCAAGTATTCGCCGATTGTTTTATTGACTCCAAAATGCCCAGACGCCTCTCCGTGCGCAGTTTCCAACACTACGTACGTCGCGATACCCTATAGGGATCACCACTTGGGTCACCGGACCTGCCACATCCGACTTCCCTGGGGGCGAATACTTGCGTAGCAGGAGACCTTGATCGATAGCGTACTCTGCACTAGAGCCTGAGGACACTCGCTCAAACAGAAAGGACAAAGATTTGTCTTCTTTTTGCGCCAGGCTCACTTTCTCACGCGACAGTGATGGAGGAAGAACTGGAACATATTTCCCGTTAGAGGAGCTCGATCGTGTCGACAGATTTTTAGACATAGCCCTCGTCATTGCGCACGCTGTAAAGACCTCAGGAAACGCTGTAGAACAATCGTTCTGCTGTGTGTTTGGTACTGGGTTAGTTTTAACCATAGGAGGCACAAGCTCGGGCCACACTCGACCACCTGCTAGATTGTTGCCCAAAAGGACATCCACGCCATCAATTGGCAATGTAGGACGGACACCTACATTTACAACTCCATCAACCAACCCCGAGCTTAAGTGAATTTTATGTATTGGGACTGAAAATGAATTTAGACCAATTCCACGAATTAGCACACTCGTTCCCGTGTCTGACACATCAAAAGGCAAAACCTTTTCACTAATAAAACTAACGCAAGCTCCAGTGTCAAAATACGGACACGGACTTTCTTCGCATCGCCCACAATTGACACGAACCCCTCCGTAATAAATGGACTGTAGTCGATATGTTGTGTTGTAGTTGCGACATCTTTGCCATTTATGTTTGGGATCGGGCGCACCGACTCACGCTCAGTTTGGGGGGCATCAATTTTAGCTGGAGCCGCACATCCCACTGGTTTAGTGCTCCCAGAACGAATTTTATTTCGAGCTGCGAGTAAAGGACATTCCTTTTTCCAATGGCCTGGCTCAGAACAATAGCGACACTTGTCACCCGAATCGTCCTGATAGCGGGCTGCATTACCATGCCTGCTCGAAGGCCCTCTTTGCGCGTCATTGCCCGAAAAGAAACGGCGACCGAAACTGCTATACTCTGGTTGAGGACGATCTGGACGGCTATACTCCAATTGTGACCGATCACGGGAGGGTTTGTGAGTTAACACAAATTCGTCCGCAAGGACGGCGGCTTGAGCAGCGGATGTCACTTTATTCTCCTGCACATAGGTTGCAATCCTCTCAGGCAATATGTTCCTAAACTGCTCCAGGATTAATAAATCAGTCAATGTCTCGTAAGTATTTGCGCCCACAGACACACACCACCGATTGAAAAGGCTCACAAGTTCTCTGGCCACGTCCGTATAAGTTTGTTTGTCCGTTTTTCGCCAATTCCTAAATTTCTGTCGATAGTGTTCAGGAATTCTTTCATATGCTTTTAATACAGCATTTTTCACCGTTTCATACTCCCTTCTCTCCGCAGGTGACAACGCAATGAACGCCTCCTGGCCCTTGCCCGTTAAGACAGTTTGGAGCAGTATTACCTGATCCGAAACGCCCCAGCCACGTTCCGTCGCGACATGCTCAAATAAAGAGAAAAAAAATCTCTGGATCGCGCTCATTAAAGTTAGGCAGTAACTTAACCATATTATTCACATTGCCCTGCTCACTGCGATGATTACGCATCCGTTCCATTTCCAACAAGCGCTCCTCTTCTTTAGTTCTCAACTCTAGTCTCTTTTGTTCCAAATTGAGCATAGCCAGCTCCTTTTGTGTTTCATGTTGTAACTGTAATAATTCTTTGCGCTGCTCGAACGTCAAATGATGGTCTCCCATCTCACTGACAACTGACGCACCTGCAGGGGTAGCTTTTCCTATGTGTGTCCCGTCCGACAACATCTGGAGCTCCATTAACGAAGTTAACAAGCTATCAAATACTTCCCGTTTCTTTCTCCCCTTTAACTCGGTTACTTCCAAGTGGTAGTAGTCAGCTACCTCAATAACTGGGCCTTACTGAAGGTCCCCAGTGCGGCTATAGTCGGAGCTGAAAAAAACAAATCAAGGTCAGACATGGCACAACGAGCAGTCAATTAACAATAAGTGGCATAAACCCTGCCGACGCGTGCTGGGCGAGAATAACGAATGAATGAATGAATCAATCAATCAAGTGATTCCCGTATCGAACGCCTCCCACCAAACTCCACCTGTCTCTTCACGCTCTGCCCCAGAGCCAAAATTTTTAAACTCGATACCGCTGAGTTTCAGCTGTTCTGACTGAACAACTGTCCCTCACGGCTGAGTCTTCAGCCCAGGCAGCAGCGCAAAAACAACACTACAATAACAAAAAACAGCGCAAATTGCCCTACAGCCTACCACGGGAAAAGCTCCAAAACCAAAAGGTCTCCCCAACAAACTCAGCTGGCGCACCAACAAGCAAGAAACAGCTGATCGGTAGATTGGGCTGCGGCAGTTACTCACCACTCCGCAGACAAGTTCAGAATCCCGGACGAGCCCCCATATGTCATGACCACTTGGCTCCGAATGACCACAACATAAACGGGGAGACCAAGCACTTTTAACAAAAAGGGATTTATTGAAAAGTAAAGTGAACAGTCAATAGTAACGGTGAAAGCAGTAGGGTGCAACAGGGTATAATCAGAATCCAACGAGGGTAATCCCAACGAGGCTTTAACAACGGGACTGGCACTCTCCAGTGGACGCGTTCGGCAAGGTTTCCAATTTCGTCCGGCAGCAGCTGACCCTCAGCCCGATCAGCCCCATCTCCTCCTGAACACGGGTTTTTAAGCCATCACTGGTTCATCAGGTTAATGAGCCCCACCTGGAGTGGTGGCCTCCCAAACAGGTCCAGACAGCTCCATCTGCAGGCCAAGCACAACACCAGACCAGGCGCAGCCAAAGACACCATATCCCAAATAATAAACCCAGACGTGAGGCCACCTAGTGGGCCATCACATCATATATCCTCTTTCATACGTTATTAAGTCATATGTTCATATATCCTCTTTCATATGTTATTAAGTCACATGTTCATATATCCTCTTTCATAAGTTATTAAGTCACATGTTCATATATCCTCTTTCATAAGTTATTAAGTCATATCTTCATATATTCTCTTTCATATGTTATTAAGTCACATGTTCATATATCCTCTTTCATATGTTATTAAGTCACATGTTCATATATCCTCTTTCATGTGTTATTAAGTCACATGTTCATATATCCTCTTTCATATGTTATTAGGTCACATGTTCATATATCCTCTTTCATAAGTTATTAAGTCATATGTTCATATATCCCCTTTCATATGTTATTAAGTCACATGTTCATATCCTCTTTCATATGTTATGAAATCATATGTTCATATATCCTCTTTCATAAGTTATTAAGTCACATGTTCCTATATCCTGTTTCATATGTTATTAAGTCACACGTTCATATATCCTCTTTCATATGTTATTCAGTCATATGTTCATATATCCTGATGTTCATCTGTTCAACAAAGGGACAACAGGATGTGTGTGTCTTACCTGTTTGGTCCACTCAGACATGACGTGCGTGCTCGGCGTCCTGAAGTGGAGGTTGAGGACGACCACACAGTTCAGCACCACCACCGTCACCACCACCATGATGAACATCAAATATCTTCAACACACAAACACACTCAGGTGTTTTCCATTTTTTAAATCTCAGCCGGTTGTCACCTGGTTCTGCAGCCCTAATTTATATATAGTTTGGAGAAGCAGAATATATCTGATTCAGAGTTAAATGATGTGGAGTAAATGGTGCGTTTACCTACTTCACAATAAGAGGAACGGACGTGGATGTTTCTGGAGCCTTTGAGAGATCAAGAGTAGGAAGACAGACTGAGCGAGCAGCACCGAGATGGACAGTGTCATCTTCTCACCACCTACACACACACACACATTTTTATTATCCTTTTTAAAATCTATTCAAAAATCTGTTGGGGAGCTAATTAATGTTTCTCGATTAATGGCGGCCCCTCAGCTCCGCCCACTACCGATGTTTGCTGCTTTATTAGCTGTGTTGTCCCGTGCTGACGTGATATTCAGCTGTAATGTCTGATTCTTTGGGTGCTGTTGAAGGTTAACTCAGTTCATGTAGTTGTGATTCTGAAAAGGTCCCAGACTGTTAATCTGCCTGACGCTGGCTTCAGTACGTTCTGTGACTCTGCACTGACTGTCTGCGGGCAGGTAGTAGACCAGCGAGGCCAGGAAGGAGATGAGCACGCAGGGGATGATGATGTTGACCACGTAGAAGAGAGGTTTGCGTCTGATGACCAGGTAGAAGGTGATGTCCTGATGCTTGTTGCTCTCCATGAGAATGTGTTTGTAGGTGTTTCTCTTGGCGGGTCGGTGGATGATCTCCCACTCACCATTCTCTGTTGGTCAAAGCCAGAGTTCAGACACAAGTGATGAAGTTATGACTGTCAGTCTGGTTGGAGCTGCAGCCAGTCTGAAGGCTCAGGCTCTGGTGAAAACAACTTCTCTGCATGTATCAACAGCATCCAGTACACTGAAAGTCCCCAACAAGCTCCAGGACTGTATGCAGTAAAAAATAAAAATAAATGGAAATGAATCTTTACTTGGTTACCTGTAAAGCTTGCAGGATCAATAATGATCCATTCAACCATCCACTTGGTTTCAATGACTATGTCTTCCTTCAGGAGCAACCTGATCTCTTTGGCATTGTACGTTAGAGAGCTGCAAGGCAACATGGGAAATGCAGTTCAGAATTTAAAAAGCCTGTTTTCCTACTGGGAGAGTTTAGCTGCACCGTGCATTTTATTTTTGCACCTTTTTCTCCTCTCATATGTGTTTAGATTCTATCAAATCTCGACTCAGCTCAGTTTAAACCATCATGTCAGAGTTTGTCTGCGTTTCAAACAACAATGAAAAATCCTGCCCGTGCATACGGGAATTTGAGCGTGCAGTTCTGCCAGTCAAAGGGGAAATATTTGACGCTGATGGAGCAGGACGATCTGAAGATGGCGGGTGGTGACCAGTAGCAGAGACCTGTTGAATCCACCAGAACGTTGCAGTAGTAGGCCACGTTGAATTGGGCATCGTTGCTGAGGAGGTGGTTGTACACACACGGAAATGTATTAAACATAACGAATTCAAGTATAAATAACAGGACAAGTGATACTTGTTCATTGTTATGACTATTTGATCATGTTAAAGGGGTTGAAACCATATTTTGAAAGATAAAGGCGGTGTTTGATTAGAAACTCTTTCTGAACTCTGGTGCTCTGAAACATCTCCGCTTCCATTTTCAGCTGTTTTTATTATCAATAACGTCAAATCATCCATCCATCCAAATCGTTGTCCTGTTGGACCACCAAAGGACAAACACTTTCCATTTAGCACGGACAAAAAAAACCAAATCCTGTTTGGCAATGAAGCTGTGGGGAGAGTTTGAGGAGCGTTTTTGAGGAACACGCTGCCATATTGGGTCCAAGCTGCTGGGGTTTTGTTGTTTCCAGGTGAATCAGTTCGCTCTGAGCACAAGAACAAACATTTTTAACCTCAGTCCAAGAACATCTGACCTGAAATGATCAAAAACCTTCAGCGTAAAAAGATGGTGGAGAGAAAGCTGCTGGGAGGTTCTCAGAAGAGAAGTGGCATTAAAGCCAGCTGGAAGAGTCCAGCCTGCTTCCTGCTCCTCCAAACAGGCGTCTCCACACCAACACTGAGGAACACGGGCTTCTGTTCTTCCTTCTTCTCTTCTGACTATTGTGTGTTTGATGAATGCAGCATCCACTCACTGCCCCCCCCCCCCCCCCCCCCTCATTTACACTGCTCCTGGTTTCACAATGCTCCTCAGACAGATGCAACCAGAGACACTGATGCCGTCAGACAATAAACCTGAGTGTTGTTGTGTCCGGTTATTAACATGTTCCATGCTTTTCCTTCTGCAACAGTTCATCACACCTGCTCAGGGAAACCTCGGTGTAAAGGAGGTGAAGCCGTGCCTCAGTGACTCTACTTTGGTGTTTTAGAAACTAACAGTTATTAGATGAATATACAGTGTGCACGTACGCGCACACGTGTGTATAAACACTTAATACACGCGTGTGCGTGGATGTAGACGTTTTACAACTTTCTATTGGTCATTGACAGTTTCACTCATCGTCATCAGAATTAATCAGAAATATTTAAACCAACAAACTACACACAGAACCGCAAAGTTTAGAGCTTAAAGGGAGCGACAGGTGAAGATTTAAAGCTCAACGCAGCTGAAGAAGTTCCAAAAAGGAGAAATATCATGTGGTGCTTTACCGCCACCAGGTGGACACGCGTGGGACTGCAGACAATAGTGAAACGCGCTCCGACACATTCTGACCTCTGCTGCTCCTCCTGGACTCCAGGGCTGCAGAAATATGCTGCTTTTACAAGTCTTTCTAAATCTGTCAAGCATCATAAATCTTATTTAGTTAACCAGGTTGAATAATGATGGAGAATGGTGTCCAAAAAGCGTCTTTATTTTAAAGTGAACCAGAACAGTTCGGTCCGCGTTCACAGTGAGGCGGAGAGACCTCGACTGAGTCCAAAACAAGTCCGCTCGGAAAACTCTCAAAAATAGTCAAGCCACAGAAGTCAGGGTTTGGCGATGAGGACGAAAACACTCCGCCGCTGGCAGACGGGAGTTCTGTCCTTAAATCTAACGGGAGATTGAAGAGAGACCGCAGGTGCGTGTGTCTGCGGGGCCACTGTGGCTGATGAGCGGCTCCTCCACGCCCCCTGCAGGTAGACACCAGCAACAACGGTCCCAGAAACTGGGAACCCAACAAACCAGTTTTTAAAAGTATTCCTTTCAGACTAAGCAGGAAGACTGAAGACCGACAAGGTGAGTAAACGAAGAGCATTATTGAAAAGAATTGACAGTTGTGTTTGGAGATAAAATCAAGCTTTGAAAACATTTTTCTTACTATTGAAGAGCTGCATAGAGCTGAAGCATTCTTGGCTTAAGAAAATTCAACTAGACTTCATATTTAGTTTTAGCACAAAACATCGTTATACATTATAAATGAAGAGGTCTTATTTAACTTCCTTATAGTCTGGCTTTAGCTATAGTTGAATAGTCTTTCTAAGTGAAGTTTAGTTTATTTTTCTGCTCTTTGCTACTGATCCTAAAAGAACTTTAAACCCTCCCAGAATGCTTTAATGGTAGTAATATATACGCCATAAAGCTGCTGATTAGGTTTTAAAAGTGAAAGTATTCTGTTCAGACGAAGCAGGAAGAGCGACATTTTTGTGACAGGTGAAAAGCTCTTAGAGTTATTAGAGTTGTTCAACAGTCCAGGTTACAGCTGGATATTTTGGTATTATTTAAGACAATAAACTTTAAAAATAATTAAATAAATCAACACAGGATCACAGGACACCAACAGGATTTTGGGTTCATGTTGCACGTTTTCTCACAGTGGTTTATTGTTCTATGTTGTGGAACCACTGTGAAAGAAATGCAGGAGTGGGTGTCATTTCTTTCATCTATTTTAAATAGAGCAGTGATCTTTGAGGACTTGGATCATAGAAATAATTGAAGAGGGGAACAAATGAGGGAAGTTAAAAAGTCCTGACTAGCATGTTTATGTAGCACCAGATAATTTAGTGGCTGAGCTGAAGACAGTCCTTTCACCATGTTGGCCTGTGGAAAACCAGTGTTGTCGGGCCGATGGACCAGCGTCCCCGTCGTTGCCGGACCACCGTTGGCCACCAGTTGGGTTTTGGGATCAAAGTGGGGGCGTTTCCTGTATCCGGTTCTCCTCACGGATCCATGACTACAACATGTTGCTGCAAGTGCAGAGACGTTTGCTCTGGAAAGAACTTTAGAGCACATTCAGTGCTGCAGGATGAGGGGCTGGAAAAGGTGCCAGTTCTTTTCTCACTGCAGGGAACAGTTAAAAAAGCAGCTTAAACTCTGAAAACATGAAAATGATACAGATACATCATTGATTTATTGATTCAGTTGTTATCCAGAATGGATTAGAAATGTTCCTGTTTGATAAAAATGCAGTGAATTGGGATTATTGAACTACAACCTCTACAGATTATTTACCTTCATCACAGTCTCATCACTATTTCTGATGTTTCCTCAGGATGGACGAGGACAGAGCAGAGTCCACAGTGCCCAGCAGGGTGTCCCTGAAAAGTGACCAGTCCAAAAGTGATATAGTAAACTTCAGAAGTTCAGAGGAAATGTAAGAAAACTAAAGCGTGATGATGTGTTTGTGTGGCAGCTGTTAGTCACATTAACAGCAGCAGGTTGTGAGTTTATTATTGGAGATGTTTAACACTTAAACCTCAGACAGTCATATAGTTACAGACTTAATGTGAATATTGTTGATTAGAAACAAGAATCAGGTTTAAACTGAAAGATGAATTCAGACATAAATGCTGGAACAATATTGAGTCTTGACCAGGTTCTTTCATCCTATAAATCAAAGGACTAATAGAGATGTGTTTCATAGTGAGAGGGGGGAGCACATCCTATCAAACTGGGACCAGTCAGCTCCACCAGGAGAGTCCTCTTGTTCACAATCTGGAAGCAGATCTGGAGATGCTGAAATGAAGCCCAAAGAAAGTAAAACTGTTCAATATGAGATTTAATTTGTGATGTCATGAATTTGTAGTTGTGTTGATGATTTATTATAGATGGAAATCATTGGTTTACTTATGTTCAGGAAGTGATCTGCAGGAGGTGATAGAAGGTCATAAGATGAGTCTGAAGAGAAGATGTGAACATGTGACTGAAGGAACTCATGAAGCAGGAAGTGGAACCCTGCTGAACAAGATCTACACTGAGCTCTACATCACTGAGGGACAAAGTGAGGAGGTGGACACACAACATGAGGTGAGACAGCTTGAGAGAACCTCCAAGAAGAACATCCAGGACACGCCAATCAAGTGCCAGGACATCTTCAAAGTCTCATCTGAGCAACAGAGACACATCAGAGTGGTTCTGACCAACGGTGTCGCCGGCGTTGGAAAAACCTTCTCAGTGCAGAAGTTCAGTCTGGACTGGGCAGAAGGTTTGGAGAACCAAGACATCAGTCTGGTGCTTCCGCTCTCATGCAGGGAGCTGAACTTGATCAGAGATGAGCAGCACAGTCTTCTCTCACTGCTTCATGTTTTCCATCCAACATTACAGAAGATCAGAGCAGAAGATCTGACTGTCTGGAAACTTCTGTTCATCTTTGATGGCCTGGATGAAAGCAGATTTTCACTGGGTTTCAACAAGCATCAGCTCATCTCTGATGTCACACAAGTATCGTCAGTTGACGTGGTCCTGGTGAACCTCATCCAGGGGAACCTGCTTCCCTCAGCTCTCATCTGGATCACCTCCAGACCTGCAGCAGCCCATCAGATTCCTCCCTCGTGTGTTGACAGGATCACAGAAGTACGAGGCTTCACTGACTCCCAGAAGGAGGAGTACTTCAGGAGGAGGTTCAGTGATGAAGATCTGTCCAAGAGAATCATCTCACACATCAAGGCCTCCAGGAGCCTCCACATCATGTGTCTGATCCCAGTTTTCTGCTGGATCACTGCTATAGTTCTGGAGGACATGATGACCAGAGACCAGAGAGGAGAGCTGCCCCAAACCCTGACTGACCTCTACTCACACTTCCTGAGGGTTCAGATAAAGAGGAAGAAGCAGAAGTATGGAGGAAAGCAGAGACCAGAGGAACTGGCTGAGGCTGATAAAGAACTCCTTCTGAAGTTGGGTCGGCTGGCGTTTGAACATCTGGAGAAAGGAAACATCATGTTCTACTCAGAAGACCTGGAGCGATGTGGACTGGACGTCTCCGAGGTGTCGGTGTACTCAGGAGTTTGTACAGAGATCTTCAAGAGAGAGAGTGTGATCTTCCAGAAATCAGTCTACTGCTTTGTTCATCTGAGCATTCAGGAGTTTCTGGCTGCCGTCTACATGTTCCACTGTTACACCAGGAAAGACACAGCGGTTATAAATCAGTTCCTAAAATATTTTAAACCAAACCCCTTTTCCGGGTTTGTTGGGTTGTTTAATAACGATCCAGTCACATCTCTTGATGACTTCCTCAGGAGAGCACTAATGAAATCTCTCAAAAGTGAAAATGGCCACCTGGACTTGTTTGTTCGCTTCCTTCATGGTCTCTCTCTGGAGTCCAATCAGAGGATCTTGGGTGGACTGTTGGATCAGAGGAACAGCCACCCAGAAACCATCCAGAAGGTCCTCAACAACCTGAAGGAGGTGAACAGTGGTGAATTCTCCCCAGACAGAAGCATCAACATCTTCCACTGTCTGATGGAGATGAAGGATCAGTCAGTCCATCAGGAGATCCAAGAGTTCCTGAAGTCAGGGGAGAAATCAAAGAGGGAACTGTCAGCGATCCACTGTTCAGCTCTGGCCTACCTGCTGCAGATGTCAGAGGAGGTTCTGGATGAGCTGAACCTACGGCAGTACAACACCTCAGATGAGGGACGACGTCGCCTGATTCCAGCTGTGAGGAACTGCAGGAAGGCCGAGTAAGTAAAGATTTTTGGGGCCGGACATCGGCGTTTAAATCAAGCGAGTGGATCATGTCAGGTAGCAATACCCCCTCCAGTGGTCATTCCTTCAATTCTTTATCTCCATTGCATCCATCCATCCATCCATCCATTCTCTACCGCTTATCCGGGGTCTGGTCGCGGGGGCAGCAGCCTAAGCAGAGAATCCCAGACTTCCCTCTCCCCAGCTACTTCCTCCAGCTCATCCGGAGGGATCCCCAGGCGTTCCCAGGCCAGTCGAGAGACATAGTCTCTCCAACGTGTCCTGGGTCTTCCCGGGGGTCTCCTACCGGAGGGACATGACCTGAACACCTCACCAGGGAGGCGTCCAGGGGGCATCCTAACTAGATGCCCAAGCCACCTCATCTGGCTCCTCTCAACGCGGAGGAGCAGCGACTCTACTCCGAGCTCCTCCCGGATGGCAGAGCTTCTCACCCTATCTCTAAGGGAGAGCCCAGCCACCCTACGGAGGAAGCTCATTTCAGCCGCTTGTACCCGTGATCTTGTTCTTTCGGTCATTACCCAACGCTCATGACCATAGGTGAGGGGAGGAACGAAGATCGACCGGTAAATCGATAGCTTCGCCTTTTGGCTCAGCTCTCTCTTCACCACTACGGACCGGTGCAGAGTCCGCATTACTGCAGACGCCGCACCGATCCGCCTGTCGATCTCCCGCTCCATTCTCCTCTCACTCGTGAACAAGACCCCGAGGTACTTGAACTCCTCCACTTGGGGCAGGATCTCCTCCTTGACCCGGAGAAGGCACTCCACCTTTTTCCGGTTGAGAACCATGGCCTCGGATTTGGAGGTGCTGATTTTCATCCCAGCCGCTTCGCATGCGGCGGCGAACCGATCCAGTGATAGTTGGAGGTCACGGGCCGATGACGCCAACAGGACCACATCATCCGCCAAAAGCAGAGACCTGATCCTGAGGTCACCAAACCGGACCCCCTCAACACCATGACTGCACCTAGAAATTCTGTCCATAAAAATTATGAACAGAATCGGTGACAAAGGGCAGCCCTGGCGGAGACCAACCCTCACCGGAAACGAGTTGTCTTACTGCCAGCAATTCGGACCAAACTCTGGCACTGATCGTACAGGGAGCGGACGGCCCGTATCAGCGGGCCCGACACCCCATACTTTCGGAGAACCCCCCACAGGATCCCCCGAGGGACACGGTCGAATGCCTTCTCCAAGTCCACAAAACACATGTGGACTGGTTGGGCAAACTCCCATGCACCCTCGAAGACCCTGCTGAGGGTGTAGATCTGGTCCACTGTTCCACGCCCAGGACGAAAACCACATTGCTCCTCCTGAATCCGAGGTTCGACTATCCGGCGGACCCTCCTCTCCAGTACCCCTGAATAGACCTTACCAGGGAGGCTGAGGAGTGTGATCCCCCTATAGTTGGAACACACCCTCCGGTCCCCCTTCTTATTGCAGCGTCCATAAATTAAAAACAACAACAATTCATCCAGAAATGTTCAACACTGGCTGGATATAAGTTCAAAGGTCAATCCAGACAAACCAACATAAGGCAGGAATAATAGGAGCCACAAGTTAACTGACTATCATGAAATTACTGTCATGTCATTAAATAACTTTTGTTTGTTTGTATACATCATATTCAAACAACAGAAAAACACATTTTAACTAATGACACGTGACTATTTTGCTTTATTTGTTCAACGTAAAAACAGCCGGCCTCGTTGGTTTAAATGGGTGTTTTAGGTCTTTGTGGCGGTTCCGTTTGGAGCCTTTATGTGACCCACAAAGTTGTTTGACCCTTTCCACACCCGTTAGGTGGCAACTTCATCACTAGCAACAAAAGGTGCAGTGAAAATGATTTGAATGAAAACAGGCAGATAGAACAGAAGCTGAGGGCAATCGATGCAACCAGAGACTCTGATGTCATCGATCGGATCGCTGAATTAAGACTTGACGCACCATCGTACAAATTGGATGAAATGCAAAATATCCAAAGAGCCGATAGACAGATAAAAAGATGCACGTTTCTTTAAACCATTTGCTAAAATCATTTTAAATATTGAGTAATTATGAGCTGTTCTAAAATAAGACAAATGTTGAGAATAATTCAGTTGCATTTCAGATCTGATGGTCGTTCAAACTGTTGCTCTACGGTGTTGAATTTAGCTTTTCCAGGAAATGAGCTACATTTGTGTTGAGGTAGATTCTCAGATAAGTTGATGAGAAATCCCAAAGTTTGACTCACTATTTTTGTTTCATACACAACAGACTGTCTGATAGTTTTCTTTCAATGAGTCATTGGGAAGTTGTGGCCTCAGCAATGACGTCAAACCCTTCTCATCTACGGGAGCTGAGCTTAAGCTGGAACGAAAACCTGGCAGATGCCGTAAAGTTACTGTCTTCTGCAATGATGCATCCAAACTGCAGACTGGAGACGCTCAGGTCAGGAGGCCTCTGTTGGTCTTTTCTAAATTTCTTTACATTTTCTGCTTTTCTCTTCATTTTCAGATTTAGAAATGTGTTTTTATTTGCCCCATTTATTCCTTTTCCAGACTGAGTGACTGCTGGTTATCAGAGATCAGCTGTGACTCTCTGGCCTCGGCGCTGAGGTCCAGTCCCTCCCATCTGAGGGTTCTGGACCTGAGCTACAACAAGCTGAAGGATCCAGCAGTGAAGCTGCTCTGTGGTGCTCTCCAGGATCCTCTCTGTGAGCTGGAGACTCTCAGGTCAGTCAGAGATGATCCAGTACTTTCCCAGGTGTAACTAGTTAGACAATAACTGTTTACATGTTTGATCTTTGTTATAAACGTAGTGTTACAGTTACAAAAAAGACCACACAGGACAGATTTGCAGTATTAAATTGGTTGTGGAAATCTGTCCCATGTGAGGATGGTCATCAATGACTAGAAAGGAAGTATCAGTTGTAGATTTGTCTTGTTTTATTTTAGGCTGGCCACAGAACCGCCCAAACATTCAGACCAATCAAAAATGGTTCTTCCTGTCTATTAAAGATCAGAAGGAAACCTAGAAACCCCAAAAAGAAAGCTGCTGCAGTGTGCCATGCCCCTTCTCTCCTGAGAAAAGCCATCCCAAAAAAGAGAAAAGCCCAAGTGTGAAGTGAGCACCCTGTTAAACCTTGGTACCGAAAGCCTGCAGTCATTCTCATCTTAGGTGGCTTCATTCCAGCCAGAAGCCCAAACCTGCCTCCCTCTTAAAGGGGCAGCAGGTCAGTCCAACCACAGAAACCTTCATGAAGATCTGAAGCTTTCAGCATCCGCAATTGTTGCACCTCACTTCCATTGGAGTCCAAATCAGAAGTCAACAAGTTGATTCTACACCGATTCTACACAATGCAACCATTTTAAAAAGGTTTCCATGCATAAGTTTTCACACATTTTTATATAAATCTGTTTTTTCATCACCTCCTTCTGTTGTAATGGTCATTAAAGAAAATGACCTTATTTGAGTTTTTCTCCTCACAAATATGACTTTCTATGAACGATGCAATAAATGCAGCTTGCAATCTAAGACAATATGGAAGTATGTGTATATAATAGTAGTGGAAGTAGCTCATAAAATAATACATTTGCTCTTCTCATCAAATCTCTCTATGTTATTAAAGAAAAACCTGCTCTTAGTCAACAACATCTAAGACAACAACCAAAAATCCTAATTTTCTACAATCTAATATAAAACAGTAGAGAAGACTCTTTCTGCAGAGACACTGGTGGCAGGAATGCAGAAGTATCACCTGCTCAACTTGGAAGGTGGAGCAGAAACCACCAGCTGAGAAGGTCCTCAGCGAGAGGAAGTGGTGGAGAACCATGAAACTTGCTAAGCTCCACCTCAGCTCCAGAGACGGGCTGAGCTGGAGCTGTGGCACCAGGTATCGCCCAGAAGAGCCTCCAACAAACAAGCTCTTCTCTTGGGAGGAGAGGGCTTTGAATCTCAGCTCAGTGTGCTTGTCTCTAGTAGGTGGCAGCTGCACCTTTTCCTGAGCTCCTTGTTGATGCCCTGAGGGGAATTGATGCTCCTGCAATGTTTTCTGGCAGCATTGAGCTTGCAGTGGGGCAATCAAACACACTGTGGGGGGGCTCTCTTTCCTTCTCTCATCTGGAGAACAAGTGACACCAGCTGCCAATCATTGTTGGAGAAATGTGCAGTCAGGGGAACGATGCGTCCAGACTATAGCCACCCTTCCAGCATCCAGCAGTGTCTAAAACCTTTGATTTGGTTTCACCAGAGAGTGTAGGGATTGCAGGGTCGCTGCAGCATCGCCCACAAGCTGTCAGGAGTGGGTCGCTTTGTCCCAACTCCTGACAAGAGTTTAGTGCTATTGAGAAATGTGGTCTCACAAACCTGGAAGGTATTTTGACCTACACACACTTTACATACGCTGTAGATCTTGTCCAACCGCCCTGAAAGAACCCAAAATAGGAACATACGGCAGATAAGCCGGTGCAGGACCAGAGGTTTGTTGCTTGGAAGCTGTGTTTTGCTCTGGTACATGTTGATTTTTATTTGTCTTCTCTCAAAATAATTGTTATTTTAGCCTAAGTAGCTGCAGGTTATCAGAGACCAGCTGTGATTCTGTGGCCTCAGCTCTGAAGTCCAACCACTCCCATCTGAGGGTTCTGGACCTGAGCTACAACCCGTTGCAGGATTCAGGAGTGAAGCGGCTCTGTTCTGGACTGGAGAGTCCAAACTGTAAACTGGAGAGGCTCAGGTCAGTCTTCATTTTTCTACCTATATACCAGCTGCTAAGATGGTGAAGTGAGGCTGTTCTCAACACTGCTGTGATGCACCACATTAAAAAAATTCCTTGGAATATCGTGAATTCAGGTCTGACCCAACTAAGAACTAACGTAGGTTTAGTACTGACGCAGATAACATGCAGACCTGCACCGTATAACCTCATCCTGCATTTTTCAGATTGATTAACTGCAGTTTATCAGAGATCAGCTGTGGCTCTCTGGCCTCGGCGCTGAGGTCCAATCCCTCCCATCTCAGAGAACTGGACCTGAGCCTCAACCAGCTGCAGGATTCAGGAGTGAAGCGGCTCTGTGGTTTTCTCCACTTTCCAAACTGCCGACTGGAAACTCTGAGGTAAACACCATTCTCAAAAATGTCCATTATTCCATCCGAGGGTCCTCACACTTTCTGAGTGTGTGTGTTGTGCCCAGTTCCTTCAGGAGGGAGGGCCACACGGGGACCACTTATTCATGATAAATTGATTTAAGGACAATGAAAAAGCCGACAGATGGTAACCAAAATTAGACAAAACTAGGTGAGGGTGCCTGGTAGACACCAGCCAACAAGGAGGGAGATGGTGAGGGGGACAGGAAGTCATCTAAGACAGGTTGTGCCTTTAAAGATGAGCCACAGGTGAGATGGATCTCCATGATGAGATGGGAGGGAAAGAGGTGGGAGAACCTGGGAAGAGTGAGGGCCAGAACAATATATATTCTCCTCTGGAACAGTGCAAACCTGAGAGGTTGGAATTGTGGTAATTACATATTACTATCATTTTTTAACCTGTAACTAAATTAAATATTTACAGATCATGGCTTTGATTAATGTTTCAGATTAATACTGGTTTCACTTATAACCTTATAAAAGTTTCCCTTCTTTATTTAGATTAAGGTGCTGCAGTTTATCAGAGATCAGCTGTGACTCTCTGGCCTCGGCGCTGAGGTCCAATCCCTCCCATCTGAGGGTTCTGGACCTGAGTCAGAACCAGCTGCAGGATTCGGGAGTGAAGCTGCTGTCTGATCTCGTAGAGAATCCAGACTATGGGCTGGAGACATTGAGTCAGTAGCTGGTTGAAGCCAGTCAACTCCCGCTCATCTGCTGCATCACTCACTGACCACTGGTGAAGAGCATCTGTGGAAACATCTGCCGTCTACTCCCTCCATAGATGAAAAATTCCGTTTTTAAAAAGCGCTGGTGGACTTTCAGGAGATCAGTCGATGGTCGACAAAGCAGAAGCAGCTTCGCCTTGAAGTTAAATTAGTTCCTGGTATCACACAATGCTTCTTTATAAAGTTCTAAATGGCTCCTCGGCCACTCTTATAAGCATGAAAACATTCTCTTAATTGTCTCTTCAAATGTCTGTATTATACGTTACTATTTTACATCATGCCTTCAGAATCTTTAGGGTTTAGTATTTACTGTCTCTGTGACATGGAGCATTGGAATATTTCAGCTGCAGCCAGCAAAAACCCATCAGAATGACGGCTATCGGTGGGAACCGCAGGTCATTTGACTTTAGTCAGTCTGGTCAATGTTATAGGATTTATTGCAATCTAATAAAAACTATGAATAAATGTGGGAAATAGGAAATAAAAAGAAGCAAAATGACCAAATAAAACTCCCATGAATAGTGTAAATTTAAAGATGTCAAGAATGGAATATCAGCTTAAATGGAATCAAACATAAAGTGAAAAGGCCTCCTTTAAGTTTACTGCAAAAATAAACACTAAATCAAGAGTGACACGCGCCAAAAACGTCTCATTCTCTCTTCTGTCTCCACTCATTCTTTTATATTCTCTTAAGATAATGGGGACGGGGTCGTGTGATAACAAAACAACCTAATTGGGGACTATATTTTTGTTGCAAGAACTTTGGCTCTTCAGAAATTTCTATGTTGGCTTCCACAGATTGTGCATCCACTAGAAACTCAGTGTTTTACTCTCTTTTGAAGACGTTTCACCTTCTGTCCAGAAGGCTTCTTTAGTTCTGAAGGCCACCGCAGTATCAGGGGCCCCGTCCAGGTTGGAGAAGATTTAAGACTTAAGTGCTCCATGTGGTCGCGAAATTACGGTACCTCCGCTAAAAGCCAATCAGATTGCATGAATTCCCAATTATTCTGATTAGAGCAACTCTCTCCCAAGTAGAACGTTCATGAGTATGACATTTAAAATGACAATATTTACTTAAAATTGCCGCACAGACCAGTTCTTTGCTCCGACTGGGCCGTTAGTACTGACGGCACAACTGTCCAGTCAGCTGTTGAGTGTCGGGTACTGAATTCACTCTTGACCAGGTAGGACATAATTAACACAGTGACGTGGGGAGGGGAGGCAGGTGAGGCAGTGCCTCATCTGACCAAAAAAGAAAGTGTACAAAAATAAAGATTAATATTTTCCACTGATATGTGTTAAAATGCATTTGGAGTATGACTACACATTTCTGCCATTTTATTAAGTAAAAATTGTTTCCCCGATCAAATCCAGGGCAGAAACCCCGGGTGAGGCAGGGGAGAATTGGGCCTCACGTCTGACTGCACGATCCAATACAAACTGGGTTGCATGACGTGTGCCATATTGCTAATATGAACTTTACAGAAATGGTCGTTATACACCATGACTTTCTGCAGTCTGTCATGTCTGTTGGGGTCCAGGGTGGTGTCTGTTTTTTTCCTCCAGGGGGCGTAGGGGAGCTTCATTGCCTACAGCTGGCACTGTAGGCAGGTGCACCTGTGGGCGATTGCCACCTGGCTGCCTACTTAAGGAGGGAGCGCCTGCCCATCGGGGCTGGAGTGTTTTGTTGTCTTTGTTGCTGTCCTGTTTTTTTCCCGGCACGCTCGAGGACTCCATGCCGTTCTGCTGGACCGGTGAGCGGTCCTGGGTTCTCTACAGTCCCGGAGGACTGCTTCTGGTTTGAGGACTCTCCATTGGACCCCATGAAGTGCGGATCCTACTCCTGAGCTACCCGCAGTCCAGGACTGTTTGTCTTTGTGTTGCCCCCCGAAATAAAACTCATTTGGACCTTCTTACCACCGCGCTCTGGTCTGCTCTCAGGTCCTCTCTAAAATCCATATGGTAACAATGTCTTTTGCTGACCGCCCAATAAAGTGCAGAGGAAAGTCCGCAGGTGAGGCAGGCAGTTGTCGTCGAAATCCTCAGAAGTGTACTCAGACAGGCGCACCAACAAAGTTCACCACAAGTTGAGACCAGACTTGGAAGACTTGTCCCCTGGCCAGGGGGGAGTGGCACTCCGATCAGACACGAACTCTGCCGCGTCGTCCCGGAGACTCTCCTCCTCCTCCCCAGCGTTGTCTCTTTTATTAAAACAGGCATGATTACACAGCAGGAGGCGTATCTTCGTTACACAGACGGCATCAGCTACATTTCTCACACAGGCAGGGGAACGTTCATGCTCGCCGAGTCACATTGCTCATGTTTTGACCATATTGGAGCGGTTCTCAGCCTACGCACAGGTGCACGGGCCTGAGGACCCTAACCTAAGCAGATATCACACATTATTGTTTGGTCCTCCTTCTTACTAACACGCTCACATACAGATCCGTTCCCACATTCCACTTTCCCACATTTTAATCCTTCTCGTATTACCTACGAAACTACTCTACTTTTATTAAAATAGCGAAAACATAAAATGCAATTCGCGATATTTCCCAACACAGTACTCGGCCTCACCTCAAGGGGGCGCACGCAGGCTGACAGGTGCTTTCTCGCTGGTGCTTTAATAGGCAAACTTTATTCAAATTTATTGAAGCACCAGAATTTGTTTCAAATGTAACAGAAATTTTTGCTGTTGGTCAAAATTAAATTTGTGCTGCACACATCTCTGCACTTTAATTTGTTTACAGTATAAATGAATTTCTTAAAACACAAGATGGGGCTCTATCCATAGCTATGAAAGAAAGTTCCTTATAGGACAAATATGGTCCTGTGTATATGTTTGTGTTGGTTTGTGAGTGTAATTGAAAGAGGAATGCTGATGGGATATGAAGCATTATCAGGAGTTGTATGCTGTTGGGAAAATGATGAAATAAGATGCTTTTTTTCAGTTCTTAAATCGTAAATCGGACTCTTGAGGAGTCAGAGCCTCACCAGCCATGAACCTCACCGCACGTCACTGGAGCAGATGATCAACTCAGCAACATGATCCGACACACCAACACGATGTCTGGAGGCTTCAGGTCAAAGGGACACCAGGAGACGACTGTTGCTTCTCCACTGAAAAATGATGTTTAAAGGCTTAAAACGGCGCCATCAGACAATCACAGTCCATGAAAACTGACCTCAACCATCAAAAGGACCTGGAGAATCAGCACACAGGTCCAGCTTCAGAAGGTTTGAGGCTTTCCATCATGTCGTACAGGGAAGCCAGATCCTGATACTTGATGTTCAGTGACTTGGACACCTGAGGGAGGTCTCCAGAAGTTCTACTGAGGAAGAGTGGACGGGTCAGTTTTAGTCTCTTTATAAGCAGCTGGTTTATTGGGGAAGCTGCTGATGATAAAGGCTGATCAGTTACGTTAGCTAAAGAAGGTCTGTAACTTCAGATCACATTCAGGATTAACACTGTAAAAACAT
>NW_026621932.1:0-38271 GCF_003711565.1 Takifugu flavidus | reverse complement strand
AACATTACAGAAGATCAGAGCAGAAGATCTGACTGTCTGGAAACTTCTGTTCATCTTTGATGGCCTGGATGAAAGCAGATTTTCACTGGGTTTCAACAAGCATCAGCTCATCTCTGATGTCACACAAGTATCGTCCGTTGGCGTGCTCCTGGTGAACCTCATCCAGGGGAACCTGCTTCCCTCAGCTCTCATCTGGATCACCTCCAGACCTGCAGCAGCCCATCAGATTCCTCCCTCGTGTGTTGACAGGATCACAGAAGTACGAGGCTTCACTGACTCCCAGAAGGAGGAGTACTTCAGGAGGAGGTTCAGTGATGAAGATCTGTCCAAGAGAATCATCTCACACATCAAGGCCTCCAGGAGCCTCCACATCATGTGTCTGATCCCAGTTTTCTGCTGGATCACTGCTATAGTTCTGGAGGACATGATGACCAGAGACCAGAGAGGAGAGCTGCCCCAAACCCTGACTGACCTCTACTCACACTTCCTGAGGTTCAGATAAAGAGGAAGAAGCAGAAGTATGGAGGAAAGCAGAGACCAGAGGAACTGACTGAGGCTGATAAAGAACTCCTTCTGAAGTTGGGTCGGCTGGCGTTTGAACATCTGCAGAAAGGAAACATCATGTTCTACTCAGAAGACCTGGAGCGATGTGGACTGGACGTCTCCGAGGTGTCGGTGTACTCAGGAGTTTGTACAGAGATCTTCAAGAGAGAGAGTGTGATCTTCCAGAAATCAGTCTACTGCTTTGTTCATCTGAGCATTCAGGAGTTTCTGGCTGCCGTCTACATGTTCCACCGTTACACCAGGAAAGGACACAGTGGTTATATATAAGTTGCTAAAATATTCCAAACCAAACCCCTTTTCCATTTACATGTGTTTGCAAAAAACTCCAGCCACATCTCTTGATGACTTCCTCAGGAGAGCACTAATGAAATCTCTCAAAAGTGAAAATGGCCACCTGGACTTGTTTGTTCGCTTCCTTCATGGTCTCTCTCTGGAGTCCAATCAGAGGATCTTGGGTGGACTGTTGGATCAGAGGACAGCCACCCAGAAACCATCCAGAAGGTCCTCAACAATCTGAAGGAGGAGAACAGTGATGAAATCTCCCCAGACAGAAGCATCAACATCTTCCACTGTCTGATGGAGATGAAGGATCAGTCAGTCCTCAGGAGATCCAAGAGTTCCTGAAGTCAGAGAAGAAATCACAGAGGAGACTGTCAGAGATCCACTGTTCAGCTCTGGCCTACCTGCTGCAGATGTCAGAGGAGGTTCTGGATGAGCTGGACCTGCAGCAGTACAACACCTCAGATGAGGGACGACATCGCCTGATTCCAGCTGTGAGGAACTCAGGAAGACCGAGTAAGTAAAGATTTTTGGGGCCGGACATCGGCGTTTAAATCAAGCGAGTGGATCATGTCAGGTAGCAATACCCCCTCCAGTGGTCATTCCTTCAATTCTTTATCTCCATTGCAGCATCCATAAATTAAAAACAACAACAATTCATCCAGAAATGTTCAACACTGGCTGGATATAAGTTCAAAGGTCAATCCAGACAAACCAACATAAGGCAGGAATAATAGGAGCCACAAGTTAACTGACTATCATGAAATGACTGTCATGTCATTAAATAACTTTTGTTTGTTTGTATACATCGTATTCTAACGACAGAAAAACACATTTTAACTAATGACACGTGACTATTTTGCTTCATTTGTTCAACGTAAAACAGCCGGCCTCGTTGGTTTAAATGGGTGTTTTAGGTCTTTGTGGCGGTTCCGTTGGAGCCTTTATGTGACCCACAAAGTTGTTTGACCCTTTCCACACCCGTTAGGTGGCAACTTCATCACTAGCAACAAAAGGTGCAGTGAAAATGATTTGAAGGGAAACAGGCAGATAGAACAAAGCTGGGCAATCGATGCAACCAGAGACTCTGATGTCATCGATCGGATCGCTGAATTAAGACTTGACGCCCATCGTACAAATTGGATGAAACGCAAAATATCCAAAGAGCCGATAGACAGATAAAAAGATGCACGCACTTTTCTTTGAACCATTTGCTATAATCATTTTAAATATTGAGTAATTATGAGCTGTTCTAAAATAAGACAAATGTTGAGAATAATTCAGTTGCATTTCAGATCTGATGGTCGTTCAAACTGTTGCTCTACGGTGTTGAATTTAGCTTTTCCAGGAAATGAGCTACATTTGTGTTGAGGTAGATTCTCAGATAAGTTGATTAGAAATCCCAAAGTTTGACTCACTATTTTTGTTTCATACACAACAGACTGTCTGATAGTTTTCTTTCAAAGAGTCATTGGGAAGTTGTGGCCTCAGCAATGACGTCAAACCCTTCTCATCTACGGGAGCTGGACTTAAGCTGGAACCAAGCCTGACAGATGCCGACGTAAAAATACTGTCTTCTGCAATGATGCATCCAAACTGCAGACTGGAGAGGCTCAGGTCAGGAGGCCTCTGTTGGTCTTTTCTAAATTTCTTTACATTTTCTGCTTTTCTCTTCATTTTCAGATTTAGAAATGTGTTTTTATTTGCCCCATTTATTCCTTTTCCAGGCTGAGTAACTGCTGGTTATCAGAGATCAGCTGTGACTCTCTGGCCTCGGCGCTGAGGTCCAATCCCTCCCATCTGAGGGTTCTGGAGCTGAGCTACATCAGTCTAGAGGATCCAGCAGTGAAGCTGCTCTGTGGTTTTCTCCAGGATCCTCTCTGTCAGCTGGAGATGCTCAGGTCAGTCAGAGATGATCCAGTACTTTCCCAGGTGTAACTAGTTAGACAATACTGTTTACATGTTTGATCTTTGTTATAAACGTAGTGTTACAGTTCTCAGAAAAAAGACCACGCAGGACAGATTTGCAGTATTAAATTGGTTGTGGAAATCTGTCCCATGTGAGGATGGTCATCAATGACTAGAAAGGAAGTATCAGTTGTAGATTTGTCTTGTTTTATTTTAGGCTGGCCACAAAACCGCCCAAACATTCAGACCAATCAAAAATGGTTCTTCCTGTCTTTTAAAGATCAGAAGGAAAACTAGAAACCCCAAAAGAAGCTGCTGCAGTGTGCCATGCCCCTTCTCTCCTGAGAAAAGCCATCCCAAAAAAGAGAAAAGCCCAAGTGTGAAGTGAGCACCCTGTTAAACCTTGGTACCGAAAGCCTGCAGTCATTCTCATCTTAGGTGGCTTCATTCCAGCCAGAAGCCCAAACCTGCCTCCCTCTTAAAGGGGCAGCAGGTCAGTCCAACCACAGAAACCTTCATGAAGATCTGAAGCTTTCAGCATCCACAATTGTTGCACCTCACTTCCATTGGAGTCCAAATCAGAAGTCAACAAGTTGATTCTACACCGATTCTACACAATGCAACCATTTTAAAAAGGTTTCCATCAATAAGTTTTCACACATTTTTAGATAATCTGTTTGTTCATCACCTCCTTCTGTTGTAATGATCATGAAAGAAAATGACCTTATTTGAGTTTTTCTCCTCACAAATATGACTTTCTATGAACGATGCAATAAATGCAGCTTGCAATCTAAGACAATATGGAAGTATGTGTATATAATAGTAGTGGGTAGCTCATAAAATAATACATTTGCTCTTCTCATCGAATCTTTCTATGTTATTAAAGAAAAACCTGCTCTTAGTCAACAACATCTAAGACATCAACCAAAAATCCTAATTATATAATCTAATCTAAAAAGTAGAGAAGACTCTTTCTACAGAGACACTGGTGGCAGGAATGCAGAAGTATCACCTGCTCAACTTGGAAGGTGGAGCAGAACCACCAGCTGAGAAGGTCCTCAGCGAGAGGAAGTGGTGGAGAACCATGAAACTTGCTAAGCTCCACCTCAGCTCCAGAGACGGGCTGAGCTGGAGCTGTGGCACCAGGTATCGCCCAGAAGAGCCTCCAACAAACAAGCTCTTCTCTTGGGAGGAGAGGGCTTTGAATCTCAGCTCAGTGTGCTTGTCTCTAGTAGGTGGCAGCTGCACCTTTTCCTGAGGTCCTTGTTGATGCCCTGAGGGGAATTGATGCTCCTGCAATGTTTTCTGGCAGCATTGAGCTTGCAGTGGGGCAATCAAACACACTGTGGGGTGGCTCTCTTTCCTTCTCTCATCTGGAGAACAAGTGACACCAGCTGCCAATCATTGTTGGAGAAATGTGCAGTCAGGGGAACAATGCGTCCAGACTATAGCCATCCTTCCAGCATCCAGCAGTGTCTAAAACCTTTGATTTGGTTTCACCAGAGAGTGTAGGGATTGCAGGGTCGCTGCAGCATCGCCCACAAGCTATCAGGAGTGGGTCGCTTTGTCCCAACTCCTGACAAGAGTTGAGTGCTATTGAGAAATGTGGTCTCACAAACTTGGAAGGTATTTTGCCCCACACACACTTTACATACGCTGTAGATCTTGTCCAACCGCCCTGAGTATTGCGTCACTTCCTGTCTCTTCTATCGTTCGTTGGTTGCATTGTGCACGGGGTGCCGTATTCACTTAATATTGAACACTTGGTGTGTTGTATTCACTTAATATTGAACACTTGGTGTGTTGTATTCACTTTACTTAAAATTTTGAACACTTGAGACATTCTAGTCACCTGATATCAACAGTAAGAAACAACCCATATTAAACAAATACAGGGCTTCGCCGATCACTAGCGTTAGCATGGCCTCACCGTCTGTTTCACCCGGTGTCTTTGTCTGTTCAGAGTGTGAAATGTTTAGTTACTCCTCTGCCTCCCTTAGTGAAGGGAATAGGTGCAAGAAGTGTAGTTTATTTATGGCTATGGAGGCGAGACTTAGCGAGCTTGAGACGCGGTTCCGCAGCTTGGAGTTAGCTGGAGTTGCGTCATGTAGCCAGGGTAAGCTAGCTGCTGCGGAGCCGCCTAGCGTAGCTTCAGCTAGCGGTCCCCCGGCAGCAGCCGAGCAGCCGGCTAGCCAGGGCAGCTGGGTGACGGTTCGTAGGAAGCGTAGCCCAAAACAAAGGCCCACGGTGCTCCACCAACCGCTTCCCGTGGCTAACCGCTTTTCCCCACTCGGCGACGCACCCGCCGAGAAACCGACCCTGGTAATTGGCGACTCTGTTTTGCGCTACGTGAAGCCGACTCCAGCGACCATAGTTAAGTGCATTCCGGGGGCCAGAGCGGGCGACATAGAAGCAAATTTATGGCTGCTGGCGAGACGTAATCGTAAATTTGGTAAAGTTATTATTCACGTCGGAGCCAACGACACCCGGCTTCGTCAGTCGGAGGTCACTAAAATTAACTTGAAGTCGGTGTGTAACTACGCAAAAACGATGTCGGACTCCGTAGCATTCTCTGGTCCCCTCCCCAATCTGGCCAGCGATGAGATGTTTAGCCGCATGTCATCGCTTCGTCGCTGGCTGTCACGGTGGTGCCCCGATAACCAGGTGGCCTTTATAGACAATTGGAGCACCTTCTGGGGAAAACCTGGTCTGATTAGGAGAGACGGTGTCCATCCCACTCGAGATGGCGCTTCTCTCATTTCTAGTAATCTGGCTAATTTTATTAGACCCAAAGTGACCTGACAATCCAGGGTCCAGACCAGGACGCAGAGTTGTGGTCTTACACACCTCTCTGCTGCTTCCTTAGAACCCTCATCCACCAACAATAACATATTTAACACTATAGAGGTAGTCTCTGTTCCACGGTTAAAAGTTCACCAAGCACAGAGCAGGGGAGCGGTCAATCACCAAAATCTTATTAAAATTAATACTGAAGCACAAGTTGGAGAAACTAATATCACAATTAAGTGTGGACTGTTAAATATTAGATCTCTTTTGTGTAAATCCCTGTTAGTGCACGACCTGATAGCGGATCATCACATTGATTTATTTTGTCTTACTGAGACCTGGCTTCAGGAGGAGGAGTATGTTAGCTTAAATGAATCTACTCCTCCTACCCATCTTAATTATCATATTCCACGTGTTACTGGTCGAGGAGGGGGAGTGGCAGCAATCTATCACTCCAAGTTATTAATTAATCCCAGACCAAAACACAGCTTCAGTTCATTTGAAAGCCTGACTCTTGGCATCACTCATCTGAACTGGAGGACAGAAAAGCCACTTCTGTTTGTAGTAGTATATCGGCCCCCTGCTGGGCCACATTCAGAGTTCCTGTCTGAGTTCTCTGATTTCTTATCTGACTTGGTCCTTAGAACGGAAAAAGTCATTATCATTGGAGACTTTAACATCCATATGGACGTTATAAACGACAGCTTTAGAAATGGCTTCATTTCATTACTTGAGTCAGTTGGTTTCCTCCAGCAGATAAACCAACCAACTCACAGCTTTAACCACACCCTAGATCTAGTCCTGACTTATGGTGTTGAGGTAGAACATGTGTCAGTGTTCCCTCGGAACCCAGTCCTGTCAGACCACTCTTTGATCACTTTTACATTTATGATTAAGGATTCTTCTATGCTCAGAACAAAGTCTTACTATAGCAGATGTCTTTCAGATAATGCTGTAGCTAAGTTTAAGGAAGTGATCCCTGTGCTGATCCCAGGACCACCGTGTGTTTCCCCAGGGATCAATCATTATAATCTGAGCCCTGCTGAGGTTGACTCTATTGCTGAAGGTGCAGCAACCTCACTGAGAATCACGCTTGATTCTGTTGCCCCCCTGAAAAAGAAAATAGTAAATCAGAGGAGGTGTGCCCCCTGGTATAATTCACATATCAGGACCCTCAAGCAGAAAGTGCGAAGACTGGAAAGGAAGTGGCATTCTTGTAAGATAGACAGCTACCATGTAGCCTGGAAAGACTGTCTATTAGTTTACAAAAAGGCCCTTCGCAAGGCTAGAACAGCTTATTTTTCTTCTTTGATTGAGGAAAATAAGAACAACCCCAGGTTTCTCTTCAGCACTGTGGCCAAATTAACCAAGAGTCACAGTGTTTTAGATCCACGTATCCCTTCTTCCCTTAGTGGTGAAGACTTCATGAGCTTCTTCACTGATAAAGTTCTAGCTATCAGAGAGAAAGCTAACCAGGCCATCCCTACAACTGGACCATCACCAGATGTGCCGACTGTGGGAACATGCAGGGTCTCCAACGAGCCCTTAAGCTCCTTCAGCCCTATATATTTTTCTGAGGCGTCATCGCTAATTCAGAAATCCAAGACCACTACGTGTCTTTTAGATCCCGTCCCAACACACCTGTTGAAGGATGTTCTACCACTGATAGGCAGTTCTATCCTGGACCAGATCAATGGTTCTTTAGTGTCAGGTTATGTACCCCGGTCCTACAAGGTGGCAGTGATTAAGCCGTTGCTTAAAAAAACATCACTGGATCCTGATGTCTTGGGAAATTATAGGCCAATATCCAACCTTCCTTTTATCTCTAAAGTTCTAGAGAAGGTGGTGGTGACTCAGTTACTGGAGCACCTGCAGAGGAACAGCCTGTTTGAGATGTTTCAGTCAGGCTTTAGAGCTCACCACAGCACAGAAACAGCACTTCTTAAAGTCACTAATGATCTTCTCATAGCTTCCGATCATGGACTGGTCTCTATGCTGGTTCTGCTGGACCTCAGTGCTGCTTTTGATACAGTTGATCACAGCATCCTGTTACAGAGACTGGAACATGTGATTGGGATTAAAGGGACAGCACTAGACTGGTTTAGATCATACTTATCTGATAGATACCAGTTTGCCCATGTCCACGGCGTTCCCTCCTCATACAGTAGGGTTAGCCATGGAGTTCCTCAAGGTTCCGTACTCGGACCAATCCTCTTCACATTGTACATGCTTCCCTTAGGGAACATTATTCGGCAGCATGGGATAAATTTTCATTGTTATGCTGATGACACTCAGCTCTATTTATCCATGAAACCCGAGGAGACAGAGAAGTTAGTGAAGCTCCAGACCTGTCTTAAAGACATAAAGTCCTGGATGTCTTCAAATTTCCTCCTCCTTAACCCAGGAAAAACTGAGGTCATGGTGTTTGGTCCTGAACCTCTCAGGGATAGATTAGATCACATGATCACTCTAGATGGTATCTCATTAACATCTAGTCTCTCTGTGAGGAATCCAGGAGTAACTTTTGATCAAAATCTCTCCTTCAACTCACACATTAAATTAGTCTCTAGAAGTGCCTTTTTTCACTTGAGGAACATCTCAAAGATCAGGAAGCTACTGATGCAGCCTGATGCTGAAAAGTTAGTCCATGCATTTGTTACTTCCAGGCTGGACTACTGTAACTCCTTATTATCAGGGTGTCCAAACAACTCTTTAAGAAGCCTCCAGTTGATCCAAAATGCTGCAGCCAGAGTTCTGACAGGTATTGACAAAAGAGATCACATAAGTCCTGTAATGGCGTCGCTTCATTGGCTGCCCGTTAAATTTAGAATAACTTTTAAAACCCTTCTTCTGACCTACAAGGTCCTCAGAGGCCTAGCTCCATCCTACCTGGAGGAGCTAGTGATACCCTATCAGCCCAATAGACCGCTCCGCTCTCAGAATGCTGGTCTACTTGTGGTTCCCAGAGTTTCTAGGAGTAGAATGGGGGGCCGAGCATTTAGCTACCAGGCCCCCCTGCTTTGGAACCAGCTCCCTGTCCAGGTACGGGAGGCTGACTCCATCGCTACTTTTAAGATCAGACTCAAAACCTACCTCTTTGAAAAAGCTTACTGTTACTAATTCAGTAGTTCCAGTTACTATCATAGACAGACAAATTATCATACTTAGGGGGTCGTCTAATCATTAGGTCACATTCTAGCTATGCTGTTATAGGCCAAGGCTGCCGGGGTCCGGAAACATGATCACCTGACAGGCCTCTGTCACTCCACTGGGTCATGGTTTCCTCTCCTTTCCTCTCCTTTCCTCTCCTCATCAAGCAGACTAGTTATGCTGATTCTTGTGTAGTTTTTCTGCTTCTCCCCCCCCCCTATCTATTTGCAGGTATCACTGCCATCGGAGCTGCATAATGACCGCCGGCCCCGTTGAAGTGATTGTGCATATTTTTTGTGTGTGTTTCTGTGCTCTGTGCCTCTCCTCTCCTCTCCTCTCCTCTCCTCTCCTCTCCTCTCCTCTCCTCTCCTCTCCCTCCTCTCCTCTCCTTCTCCTTTTCCTCTCCCTCTCCTCTTCTTTCCTCTCCTCTTTCCCCTCCTCCTCCTTCTCCTCTCCTCTCCTCTACCTCCCCTTCACTCTACTTCTCCTCTCCTCTACCCCTCTCCTCTCCTACCTATCCTATCCTCTACCTGTCCTCCCTCCTCTCCTCTCTCTTTACCCAGCCGGCCATCAGCAGGAGGGTCCCCCTACATGAGCCTGGTCCTGCTCAAGGTTTCTTCCTGTTAAAGGGGAGTTTTTCCTTGCCACTGTTGCTTGTCTGGGGTCAGGCCCTGGGATTCTGGAAAGCGCCTTGAAACAATTTTGATTGTATAAGACGCTATATAAATAAAGATTGATTTGATTTTGATTGAAAGAACCCAAAATAGGAACATACGGCAGATAAGCCGGTGCAGGACCAGAGGTTTGTTGCTTGTAAGCTGTGTTTTGCTCTGGTACATGTTGATTTTTATTTGTCTTCTTTCAAAATAATTGTTATTTTAGCCTAGAGGCTGCAGTTTATCAGAGACCAGCTGTGATTCTGTGGCCTCAGCTCTGAAGTCCAACCTCTCCCATCTGAGGGTTCTGGATCTGAGCAAAAACCCGTTGCAGGATTCAGGAGTGAAGCGGCTCTGTTCTGGACTGGAGAGTCCAAACTGTAAACTGGAGAGGCTCAGGTCAGTCTTCATTTTTCTACCTATATACCAGCTGCTAAGATGGTGAAGTGAGGCTGTTCTCAACACTGCTGTGATGCACCACATTAAAAAAATTCCTTGTAATATCGTGAATTCAGGTCTGACCCAACTAAGAACTAACGTAGGTTTAGTACTGACGCAGATAACATGCAGACCTGCACCGTATAACCTCATCCTGCATTTTTCAGATTGATTGACTGCAGGTTATCAGAGATCAGCTGTGGCTCTCTGGCCTCGGCGCTGAGGTCCAATCCCTCCCATCTCAGAGAACTGGACCTGAGTGGGAACAAGCTGAAGGATTCAGGAGTGAAGCTGCTCTGTGGTTTTCTCCACTTTCCAAACTGCCGACTGGAAACTCTGAGGTAAACACCATTCTCAAAAATGTCCATTATTCCATCCGAGGGTCCTCACACTTTCTGAGTGTGTGTGTTGTGCCCAGTTCCTTCAGGAGGGAGGGCCACACGGGGACCACTTATTCATGATAAATTGATTTAAGGACAATGAAAAAGCTGACAGATGGTAACCAAAATTAGACAAAACTAGGTGAGGGTGCCTGGTAGACACCAGCCAACGAGGAGGGAGATGGTGAGGGAGACAGGAAGTCATCTAAGACAGGTTGTGCCTTTAAAGATGAGCCACAGGTGAGATGGATCTCCATGATGAGATGGGAGGGAAAGAGGTGGGAGAACCTGGGAAGAGTGAGGGCCAGAACAATATATATTCTCCTTTGGAACAGTGCAAACCTGAGAGGTTGGAATTGTGGTAATTACATATTACTATCATTTTTTAACCTGTAACTAAATTAAATATTTACAGATCATGCCTTTGATTAACCTTTCAGATTAATACTGGTTTCACTTATAACCTTATAAAAGTTTCCCTTCTTTATTTAGATTAAGGAGCTGCAGCTTATCAGAGACCAGCTGTGATTCTGTGGCCTCAGCTCTGAAGTCCAACCTCTCCCATCTGAGGGTTCTGGACCTGAGCTACAACCCGTTGCAGGATTCAGGAGTGAAGCGGCTCTGTTCTGGACTGGAGAGTCCAAACTGTAAACTGGAGAGGCTCAGGTCAGTCTTCATTTTTCTACCTTTATACCAGCTGCTAAGATGGTGAAGTGAGGCTGTTCTCAACACTGCTGTGATGCACCACATTAAAAAAATTCCTTGTAATATCGTGAATTCAGGTCTGACCCAACTAAGAACTAACGTAGGTTTAGTACTGACGCAGATAACATGCAGACCTGCACCGTATAACCTTATCCTGCATTTTTCAGATTAGAGCGCTGCAGCTTATCAGAGATCAGTTGTGGCTCTCTGGCCTCGGCGCTGAGGTCCAATCCCTCCCATCTCAGAGAACTGGACCTGAGTGGGAACCAGCTGCAGGATTCAGGAGTGAAGCTGCTGTCTGATCTCGTAGAGAATCCACACTATGGGCTGGAGACATTGAGACAGTAGCTGGTAGAAGCCAGTCAACTCCCGCTCATCTGCTGCCTCACTCACTGACCACTGGTGAAGAGCATCTGTGGAAACATCTGCCGTCTACTCCCTCCATAGATGAAAAATTCAGTTTTTAAAAAGCACTGGTGGACTTTCAGGAGATCAGTCGATGGTCGACAAAGCAGAAGCAGCTTCGCCTTGAAGTTAAATTAGTTCCTGGTATCACACAATGCATCTTTATAAAGTTCTAAATGGCTCCTCGGCCACTCTTAGAAGCATGGAAACATTCTCTTAATTGTCTCTTCAAATGTCTGTATTATACGTTACTATTTTACAGAATGCCTTCAGAATCTTTAGGGTTTAGTATTTACTGTCTCTGTGACATGGAGCATTGGAATATTTCTGCTGCAGCCAGCAAAAACCCATCAGAATGACGGCTATCGGTGGGAACCGCAGGTCATTTGACTTTAGTCAGTCTGTTCAATGTTATAGGATTTATTGCAATCTAATAAAAACAACTAATAAATGTGGGAAATAGGAAATAAAAAGAAGCAAAATGACCAAATAAAATTCCCATGAATACTGTAAATTTAAAGATGTCAAGAATGGAATATCAGCTTAAATTTAATCAAACATAAAGTGAAAAGGCCTCCTTTAAGTTTACTGCAAAAATAAACACTAAATCAAGAGCAACACGCGCCAAAAACGTCTCATTCTCTCTTCTGTCTCCACTCATTCTTTTATATTCTCTTAAGATAATGGGGACGGGGTCGTGTGATAACAAAACAACCTAATTGGGGACTATATTTTTGTTGCAAGAACTTTGGCTCTTCAGAAGTTTCTATGTTGGCTTCCACAGATTGTGCATCCACTAGAAACTCAGTGTTTTTGAGGAACTACCAGGAGTGGCTGGAGTGGAGCCCAATGACGCTATAGCTACATATAGCTACATATAGATCACCGTTATCCTCAGCCCAAAAGACCACCAGTTGGCGCAGCAATACTAAAGATAGGAGGTTGTGGTCGTTCCCCAAGGGTCAATCTTAGGTCCAACCCTTTTTAATCTTTACATGTTTCCTCTTGGGGACGTCATCAGGAGTCACGGCATCAGCTTCCACAGCTATGCTGACGATACGCAGCTGTACATCGCCGTGGCTCCTGGTGACACAGGGCCAGTTGATGCCCTTTTTAACTGTATTCTAGATATCCAGTCATGGATGGCAGAAAACTTCCTACAGCTCAACCAGGACCAAACAGAGGTCTTAGTCATTGGTCCTGAAGGTCAGAGAGAAACTTGTACCAAAATTAAAGGATTTTAAGCCATCTCAATCTGTCAGAAATCTGGGTGTGATCTTTGACTCTGAGCTTAGTTTTATCCCACACATCAAAAACATAACAAAGGTAGGTTTTTACCACCTGAAGAATATAGCCAGAGTCCGCCCGTTTCTCTCTCAGGCCAGCACGGAGGTGCTGATGCACGCTTTTATCTCTTGTGGTCTAGATTATTGTAATGCCCTGCTCTCTGGTTTTCCCAAAAGGACAATCTCTAACCTACAATTATTACAAAACTCAGCTGCACGAGTGCTGACGAGGACCAGAGGGCGGGAGCACATCACATCGGTTTTAGAATCGCTGCATTGGCTACCCGTGCGTTTCAGGATCGATTTTAAGGTTCTTTTATTAGTTTTTAAATGTCTTAATGGTCTTGGCCCGACTTATTTATCTGACCTGCTTTTACTCTATCAACCCTCGCGGACTCTGAGGTCCTCCGGCACCGGCCTTTTAACCATCCCACATGTAAGCTCTAAAACGCACGGGGAAGCAGCCTTCAGTTATTCTGGTCCCCGACTGTGGAACAGCCTGCCGGAGAACCTCAGGGCCGCAGAGACTGCTGAGATTTTTAAAAAGAGGCTCAAGACACACCTTTTTAATCAGGCCTTTAACTGATTTTCTGATTATTTTTAATTTCTTTTATGTTCTCATGCTTTTTTTATGTCTTATCCTTATTTGACTTGATACTTTTACTGTTTTACTCCCTCAGTTCTTAGTTTCTCAGTTTTTAGCTTTTACACCTTTTATCCCATTTACTGTTTCAGTCCTTCAGTTTTTAGCTCCAGTGTTTCCTCATGGTGTTTCCTCATGGGGGCCTGCCAGGCTGGGAGATGTTTCCGGTCTACCGCTGGGGGTGCTGTCCCGTGGACAGCTCTGGCCTGGGGGGTTAGGGGGCTCTGTGCTTTGGTGTGGAGCCTCCGGTCTGTCCGGGTCAGGGTGGTCTTTGTGGCGGTACCACCTGTGGCCACGGACCGTGACCTCCCTCGGCCTGGTGGGCCTCCAAAGGTGGCGTCTCCTTCGCCTCAGGTCTCGGTGTCCAGCCATGTCTCAGCGTGTTTGTGTGCGTGTTTGATTTTGTGTATGCATGTGTGTGTGTGTGTGTGTGTATCTGTGTGTGTGTCCTTTTTCTTGATTCTCTTTGTTGTTTTTATCCTCTGTGAGGCACTTTGTGCTACCCAGTGTATGAAAAGTGCCATATAAATAAAGATTGAATTGAAAAATTGAATCACTTATGTGTAATAACTATAATCAGTTAATCAAGAATGAGACAAATGTGTCACGAATACTTGGCTCAAGGTAGCCATGACATACAAATGGGGAGAACAACGATGAGGATTTTCAACCCAACATAACATAACAGCCTATGTATAGTTTCACAAAACTACTGAAACAAAGAATTCAACCACAGGCTATCAATAAGAGATTACACATGCGCTACGGAGAGATCCCCGTATCTAACCCGTTCCCCTCTAAACTCAACCCTAGTCTTCACACCCAGCCCCAGAGCAGAAATTTTTAAACACACGCACCAATGGAATCAGGCCTCCTAGACTGCGGGAAACCTTAAACCACGATTGTGTCTTCCACCCAGGCAGTGCAAAAACAACAAACTAAAATAACAAACAGCGCAAAAGCGCACTACCGCCTACCACAGGGAACTCTCCAGCGAGATCGCTACTTTTTAAACCACTCGCAATCTCAACCTAGTCAGCTTTCAAATCAAGAGCTTTCACTTGCTTTTTATACCCCCTCAACTAAGGATTTTTGCCAATAATCTCAAAATCGGTCTTCCCCAAAACAAAACAGCTGATAACTTATCAGCTACCCAAGCGTATTACGCACGCTGTACTCAATGATGGGGTACTCCCCACTTTACCTTCAAAGCGTACCCACCAACATGCACGAACCACGATCCAACTTCACAGCTTCGGACGAGCCCCCATATGTCACGAATACTTGGCTCAAGGTAGCCATGACATACAAATGGGGAGACCAACGATGAGGATTTTCAACCCAACATAACATTTATTAAAGAACCCAGTGGAATATAAAACAGAAAAGTCCAAATAGTCACAAAGAGGGAAACTCCAAACTCCTGCGGCCGTGACGAGCTCCGGGCTCATCTGACGAACTCCACTGCAGCACACCAGAGAGGACGAGAGGGGTTCTCCTCGACGCTCTCCAGACAGGTTTTATACCTGGACTCGTCAGGCAGCCAATCCCAGCAGATGGGCCACAGGCGAGCAGGTGAACATGCTGGGTCGACTGGAAAGGCTTGGCACTCCCCCTGCAGGTCAGCCAGGGAATTGCTCTTCCAGCCAGCCCCGACAACAGTGAGGCAAGACAGAGCCGTCACACCTCCCCCCCAAAAGACAGAGGCCCACATCCATGGGACTCTGGAAAACAGGAAAACTCAACAGCAGACTGCACAGGACCAAAAATCCATAATAGAGAGATGAAGGCCGCACAGCCATAACACACGCACTACCAGACAGCACACCCGCACACATCAAAACATTCATACGTTCAAACGTAGCACGCACGCGTCAAACAGTACCGTGACCCTGGAGATGTTGTACCCCAGAACAGACCAGACCCAACCCAAGTCACCACAGACTGCCATCCAGCAATTCCGGCGCCTGGAAAGCAATTTAAGGAGAGAGGCATCCGCCATAACATTATCTACACCCCGTATGTGCTTAATCTGAATATTATACGGCTGCAAAAACAGAGCCCAACGCATCAGGCGTTGGTTGGCATTCTGAAGTGAGCTCAAAAAAGTAAGAGGGTTGTGGTCCGAATAAACAACTACCGGAGCACCTCCACCCACATAAACATTGAAATGCTTTAAAGCCCAAATGAGCGCAATAGCCTCTTTTTCGATAACCGAATAATTGATCTGGTGCTTGTTGAATTTGCGCGAAAAGAAACAAACCGGACGTTCAATCGTTTGCTCATCCTTTTGCATGAGCACTGCACCCGCCCCCACCTGGCTCGCATCTACCTGCAGTTGGAAAAGCTCACCAAGTCTAGGCGCAGCCAGAACAGCAGTTTTGCGTTGTCGAACGCACGCTGGCAACCCTCAGACCAGTGAAATTTACTATTGCCTTTCAGCAAATCCGTAAGAGGAGAGACTACAGTGGAAAAATTTACGCAGAAATTCCTGTTGTACCCCACCATACCCAAAAAACGCATCAACTCTTTTTTGGTGGTTGGAGAGGGGAAAGCGTCAATGGCTTGGACTTTGGCACTAACAGGACGCACCTTTCCCCGCCCCAAGATATGTCACCGTAGCTTGGGCGAATTCGCACTTGGCTAAATCAATCGTGAGCTTCGCCATTACCAGCTTCTGAAAGAGCGCGCGTAAGCGCACCAGATGGTCAGCCCACGTATCGCTGAAGACTACTATGTCGTCGAGATACACCGCACATCCACTTAACCCCGCCACCACACGATTCATTAGCCTCTGGAACGTCGCAGGCCCATTACGGAGTCCGAAGGCCATAACTTTATACGAGAATAATCCCGATGGCGTTATGAATGCGGAAATTTCTTGTGCGCGTGGTGTTAACCCTATCTGGTAATAGCCCTTGATCAAATCGAATTTGCTCACGTACCTGGCCACCCCCACCTGGTCTACACAGTCATCTATTCTCGGAGTCAGGTTTAGTGACCGCATTTACCTTTCTGTAGTCCGTACAGAAGCGATAAGAAAGATCGGGCTTAGCCTTTGCGCGCGTCAGCGCACAGCTTGTAAAAACTGAAGGAAATTCTTGCGCGCACTCATCAAATTCAAGGGAAGAACTCGGAGTCACATTAACAACGGGAGGTGGTGGAGACTCAGGCCAAACTCTTCCGCCTGCCAAATTATTCCCCAACAATATATCCACCCCCTCCACCGGCAGATCTTTATGCACCGCCATCACCACCGTTCCATTGACCAAGCCCGACGTTAATTCTATTTTGTGCAATGGAGCAGAAAATGGTTGCAAGTCAATGCCACGAATTAAGACTCTTGCACCAGTATCAGACACATCAGAAAAATTTAACACATCCTCCCGAATGAGGGTTGTTGCAGAGCCTGTGTCCCTCAAAATGTTCACCTTAACTTTATTGGTGTCGCCAACTAAAGACACGGTGCCTTACGTGATGAATGGAGAATAATCATTTTTATCCAAAGCCTCTCGGTTGTCGGAGGGCAACACTGCCTTGGCAACGCGCTTGCTTTGGAGAGAACCAGTGCACCCCACAGGCTTAGGAAAACGAGGCCTATTGGAATTCCGAATGCGAGAGTTAAGGACAGGACAATCCCTTTTCCAATGTCCGACTTCATAGCAATAACGACACTTATTGTCTGTTTCAGCCACTTGCCGTGATGTATTTTTAAAGTCGGATTTTACCGGAGACGATCGATCAAGCCTACCAAACTCATTCTCAGTGCGCTCCCGACGCACATAATCGCGCTGTGACGTGTCTCGAAAAGATTTGTGAGTCAAAACAAACTCAGCTAATACAGCCGCTTGTGCTGCAGTTTTAATTTGATGTTCATTTATGTATGTTGCGATTCGCTCAGGCACAATGGGCCCGATTCACCAATATGTTCTTACGAATCTTCTTAGATTCTTTCTTAAGTTGTCCTTAAGAAGTTTAGAAAACCCTACGTCGGATTCATCAACGCGTTCGTAAACCCCAGAATTGTTCGCAGCTGTGTTCTTAGATTGATGAATGCCATCTGTTCGTAAGTTGAAAGCGCGTGCCAGGTGAGTCTAATTAACATACGATTAGCATAAGTCACCGCCCACTGATGCCCATAAAAGGAACTGCAGCAGGACCCTGTAGACGGAGAAAAAGCAGCAAAATGCCCAAAGCGAAATGCCCAAAGCTTGCCTCTCCACGCCTGATTTCTGACGCCGTGTTGAACAATCAAGAAAGGATGGCTACACGCTTGATAAAATTGCCTCAACCCTGATGACTATAGCCAACACGCTTAAAGAAATCAACGAGAATGTAAAAAAAGAAGAATGTAAAAAAAATAAACGTGTAAAAGCTGTGCTCGGATTGTGACAATAATGCATTTTATTCACAAACGGGCAATTAATCGCGCTCGAACGTGAACCGCGTGCCTGCAGTCTGGCCCCACCATTGCGTCAGGACGCACATCCTCACGGGTTTGTGGCTCTGTGTCCAAACACATCCAGCGCCCCTTTAACATGCCGATGGTGCGTTCAATGGTGGAGCGACTGCACGCATGCATCTGATTGAATAAAACTCCTGTGGAGTCTGAGGGTTGGTCAGTGGTGTCAACAACCAGGGAGCCAGGGCATATCACAAGAGAAGAAAACACAACCATGCCAACATGTCGGCACGGAAATGTGCGCAAGAGTACTCCTGAGTGTTCGTAGGATTTGTTCTTACCTACGAATAAATCCAAGATAAGAAGAAATTGGTGAATGCCACAATCTTCGTCAATTGTTCGTAAGTGGGACTTAAGAACAAATTTGTTCGTAAGAACGCTTCGTGAATCTGGCCCATTGTTTTTAAACTGTTCCAGAACGACCAGATCGAAAAGCTCCTGGAATGTTTTTACGCCCACAGCTGTACACCATCGATTACATAAACTGATAAGTTCTCTTGCCACATCAACATGCGTTTGTTTCTCCGTTTTTTTCCCTGTTTGAAATCTCTGACGGTAATGCTCTGGTATCAGCTCATACGCCTTTAGTACCGCTGCTTTTACGCACTGGTAGGACAGCTTCTCAGATGGAGACAACGCCACGAATGCCTCCTGCCCTTTACCTACCAGGACCTTTTGGAGCAGCAGCACTTGATCAGCATCAGTCCAGCCTCGATCAGCGGGAACATGTTCGAAAAGAGAAAAAAATACATCAGGGTCACGCTCGTTGAAATTAGGAAGGAACTTGACCATCTGAAACAGGCTATGCTGCTCTCTGCGTCTTTCCTGACATTTTAAACGTTCGTACTCTAGTAATCTTTCGCTTTCTCTTGCTTGTAACTCCAATTTCTGTTTTCGCATTTGCTGTTCGTGTTCCAAAATCATCTGCTCTCTCTGCAGTAACAGCTCTTTGCGTTGCTCAAATGTTAAATCGGAGCCATCCCACAGAGTCATCTTAGGAGCTACAGCCTCCTGTTGGGTTGTCTCCTGCAAAATTTGTCTCTCCATTAAAGCTTGTAAAATAAATTCACACAGCTCCTCCTTAGAACTTTTGGGAATAGACAAATCAATACCATAATGGTTTACTACGTCAAACAGTTGGTTTCTCGTAAGCGCTCTCAATAACCTTTCTGATGGAGCAGAAATAAAAGTATCATAGTCATTCATTGTTTAGCCTATGTATACGTTCACAAAACTACTGAAACAAAGAATTCAACCACAGGCTATCAATAAGAGATTACACATGCGCTACGGAGAGATCCCCGTATCTAACCCGTCCCCCTCTAAACTCAACCCTAAACTCAACCCTAGTCTTCGCACTCAGCCCCAGAGCAGAAATTTTTAAACACGCACACCAATGGAATCAGGCCTCCTAGACTGCGGGAAACCTTAAACCACGATTGTGTCTTCCACCCAGGCAGTGCAAAAACAACAAACTAAAATAACAAACAGTGCAAAAGCGCACTACAGCCTACCACAGGGAACTCTCCAGCGAGATCGCTACTTTTTAAACCACTCGTAATCTCAACCTAGTCAGCTTTCAAATCAAGAGCGTTCACTTGCTTTTTATACCCCCTCAATTAAGGATTTTTGCCAATAATCTCAAAATCGGTCTTCCCCAAAACAAAGCAGCTGTGATTTATGAGCTACCCAAGCGTATTACGCACGCCGTACTCAATGATCGGGTACTCCCCACTTTACCTTCAAAGCGTACCCACCAACATGCACGAACCACGATCCAACTTCACAGCTTCGGACGAGCCCCCATATGTCACGAATACTTGGCTCAAGGTAGCCATGACATACAAATGGGGAGACCAACGATGAGGATTTTCAACCCAACATAACATTTATTAAAGAACCCAGTGGAATATAAAACAGAAAAGTCCAAATAGTCACAAAGAGGGAAACTCCAAACTCCTGCGGCCGTGACAAGCTCCGGGCTCATCTGACGAACTCCACTGCAGCACACCAGAGAGGACGAGAGGGGGCCTCCTCGACGCTCTCCAGACAGGTTTTATACCTGGTCCCGTCAGGCAGCCAATCCCAGCAGATGGGCCACAGGTGAGCAGGTGAACATGCTGGGTCGACTGGAAACGCTTGGCACTCCCCCTGCAGGTCAGCCAGGGGATTGCTCTTCCAGCCAGCCCCGACAACAGTGAGGCACGACAGAGCCGTCACACCTCCTTGTAAATCTCACATTTGATGAGGGACCACAGGTTCTCTGTGGGGTTCAGATCAGGTGAACAAGGAGGCCATGTCATTAGTTTTTCTTCTTTTAGGCCCTTTCTTGCCAGCCAGGCTGTGGAGTACTTGGATGCGTGTGATGGAGCATTGTCCTGCGTGAAAGTCATGTTTTTCTTGAAGGATGCAGACTTCTTCCTGTACCACTGCTTAAAGAAGGTGTCTTCCAGAAACTGGCAGGAGGACTGGGAGTTGAGCTTTAATCCATCCTCAACCCGAAAAGGCCCCACAAGCTCATCTTTGATGATACCAGCCCATATCAGTACCCCACCTCCACCTTGCTGGCGTCTGAGTCGGACTGGAGCTGTCTGCCCTTTACCGATCCAGCCACGGGCCCATCCATCTGGCCCATCAAGACTCACTCTCATTTCATCAGTCCATAAAACCCTAGAAAAATCAGTCTTGAGATATTTCTTGGCCCAGTCTTGACTTTTCAGCTTGTGTCTTGTTCAGTGGTGGTCGTTTTTTAGCCTTTCTTACCTTGGCCATGTCTCTGAGTGTTGCTCACTTGTGCTTTTGGGCACTCCAGTGATGTTGCAGCTCTGAAATATGGCCAAACTGATGGCAAGTGGCATCTTGGCAGCTGCACGCTTGACTTTTCTCAGTTCATGGGCAGTTATTTTGCGCCTTGGTTTTTCCACACGCTTCTTGCGACCCTGTTGACTATTTTGAAGGAAACGCTTGATTGTTTCAATGTATTTTAATTACAACAGAAAATGGCAAAAATGACAGAATGCATAAAATAAATGAAAGCAGATGCACATGGGGGTGTGAACACCTACATCTTCTGCTGGATTCAAAGAGTGTTTGCATTTTTTACATTTTTAAATAAGGATGCAAATAATTTGAGCAGTCTGAAATTATTGAATTACAATATTAATGGAAAAACTCACTTTAGGATCCCACAATTATGTTGTGAATTACTTCAGCATAAAAAAATACCCAAAAACTAAAAGCCATTAGATACATAGAACATTTTTTCCAGGACAACTTCTGCATTTATGAAGCCCCGTGATTTCAGGAAACAGTCTTCTTCAGACCAGTGGCCCAAAAGGAGCCTCTGGGTTTAGGATTAGGGGAAGGGAATGCGTTTACTCTTGGTGGAACGGCCGAGGGGAGGGGTCCAGAGCCGGGCGGCAAGGCAGAGGTACCGATGAGGGGCGAGCGGCAGCGGAGTCGAGGCCAGGCAGAGGAGTCGAAGCCGGGGAAGCAGATTATAGCTGGAGCCACGGAGGCAGAGGGCGTGGTCGGAGACAGGAAGCAGGCAGGTTTCCTGGGGAACAGGCGAGGGAGGCAGAATGAAGACAGGCAGGTCTGGGACAGGCAGGTCTTTCTATATTATCAAAATTTTTTTCTATCAAATTTGCTTTCTATAAAAATCCCCATAACATGAACATTAAATGAATGAAGTGGTATTATTCAAGGCACCATCAGTAGATTTTCTCATTTAGCAAAAGTGGGCTAAATTTACTTCAAAGAAAAAAATTATAACAGCAATTTTCTATCATTCACTCAGCTGAAATATTTTTAGAACATAATTGGATTGAAATACAATAACATAAAGTGCAAAAATCTACGAAGCAAAAACAACACTTTCTTCAAGGAAAAGGCACATGTGCAGTGAAAAATATTTACTTTAACTTTTAAACTTGAGCTGAGTAATAATTGTAAATGTGTTATTGCAGCTTAATGTTCACTTGTTTGAGGCTGATACTTGGTGGTGTCTCATCTTTTGGACGAGTTCATCAATGTTGAGGGTCCGGCTCTGAGCTGAGGAACTCCTCACAATTGAGTGAAGGTGTTCAGCAGGAAGTCCACTTCTGTGTGATGTTTTGTTCAGCTTCATCAAAGAAAGCAGTTGTTCCCGCAGGTCTGTGCTGCCCAACACAGGCAACGTTGGAGCAGCCTGGATGTGTGTCGGGGAGGAAACGGGCAAACTCCGCAGCACCCACTGCCCCATGTGTTGCCTTCAGGGCATCACTGCATTGGAGCTCAATCACCTCCATTTGGAGCTTTGGTGCTGAGCTTTCCACCTCAACCTCAACGGACGGCTGAGCAGTTCAAACCTGCTTTTTGGTGCTTTTAAGTCAGTGACTCGGCGTGGGAAGTCAGCGGCGAGAACACTCATTTAATCAGCAAACTGCTCGGGAACACGCTGGTAGAGAGCTTCTCTTTCAGGGTCTGGCAGCTGGGAAAGTGGCTCAAGTTTCCTTTGTGCATCTGTGCCTCCCACAGAGTGCGTTTGGTTCTAAAGGCCTTCACTGTACTGTACATATCAGAGGGGACACCACCCCGACCCTGCAGCTGCAGCTTCATTGCATTCAGATGACTCGGAATGTCCCACAGAAAAGCCGTTTCACACAAGAACCTTTGGTCTGGGAGCTGAGTTGTGTCTTTCCCTTTGCTGTCCAAGAACATCCGATCTCCTCAGGAAGCTGGAAACATCTCTGCAGCACCTTTCCCTGGCTTAGCCATCGCACCTCAGTGTGATGGGGCAAATCACCACGCTGCGTTTGTTACTGGCTCAGAAACGCCTTGAACTGGCGCTGAATTAAACCTTTGGCTCTGATAAAGTTCCCTGCGTGCGTGATGGTGAACATTCCATGTTCCATGTTCAGGGCTTCAGCACACAACGATTCCAGATGTATGATGCAATGATGAGCTGTCAGTTCAGCCGTAACGTTTTCCTCCTGCATCTTCTCCCGTATCTTGGCCACCAGTCCACTCCTGTGTCCACACATGGCAGCTGCTCCGTCTGTTGTCCAACCCACCAGTTTTTCCCGAGGCAGCTCCATCTCATTTCCACATCTGGACACCTCTTCATACAAATCCTGTCCTGTGGTTGTGCCGTGCACAGGACGTAACGCCTGAAACTCCTTTGTCACGTTGAGGCTGGAGTCCCCTCTAATGTCGCTGCTCTCATCCACAGCCAGGGAAGATGCCATGAAATCTTCCCCTTTTTCTCCAGCTGCTCTTTTAGATTGAGGGACAACAATGGTGTTTCTGCTCAGGCTCCCGTTTCAAAAGAGTTGCCTTTTGTCTGGGCAAACTTGCTCACAAACTTTAAGCATGCAGTGTTTGATGGAATCCCCCTCTGGAAATGGCCGGGCTGATTGAGCGATCTCTTCTGCCAGAATCAAACTGGCCTTGACAGCAGCCTCGCTTTGAGATTTGGCTTTTCTGAACAGAGCCTGTCCAGATTTGAGGCCTGGTTTTAACTCCTCAACCTTCTGCAGCTTTTGTTCCATGTCCATATTCTTGTCTTTGTCGCGTGTTTAGCTTCATGATGGCGTCTCAGATGATATTCTTTCATTACCGCCACCCTTTCTCCACTCAGAAGACACCCAGGTTTCCCAGCTGCCTCCGTGAACATGTGCTCCCACTCCCACCTTGTTTGAACCCCGGTTCTCAGTGTCCACCTTCCCTTTTGCCATTTTATGGGTATCTGAAAGTTAACTTTTGCTGTTATGCTAATGACTACTGATAAATAATTAAATGAAGCCGCCTCCCGCTCAGACTGTCACCGTTGCATTGTGGGAAATGTAGTATTGGCCTGTGTAAAACATCTGCGCCTGCGGGCCGGTTCTAATAATAAATCAATATCATCCCGGGGGCCATAGAAAACCCTCGACCTTGACTCTGACATATGAGCTTTAAATGATTTCTTTTGACTCCCATTTATTTGGCTGTTTGGATATCATCTTTGCTAGTGTGTGTGCGCGCACGCTCTATGGAACTGGCATAAAGGATGTTAAAATTAGTCTAAATTAGTCTAAATTGCTAAATTGCGGCTTTTTTCAGTAGCAATAGAGCCAGAGTGTGCCTGCTCCATATGAACCCCCCCAGGCCGTGCTTTCCTCCTGGCTGAGCCATAATCAGCTCTGGATGGACTGGTTCACGCTTGGACTGAGTCAAGATTTGATAGCTTGACTGATTCTTACAGTTTTGGATCAAACCCCCATCTGCTGATTCCAGGAGATCTTTAAAGGATCTCAGAGCTTCAGATTTATGAAGCCTGCTCAGCCCCCGGCAGCGCTGATGAAACCATTTCATTCCTTCAAAAAAGCAGAACATGAAGCTCCAGAAAAGGTTTTTGGATCAAGTTTCCAACAGAACGAGGACAAGTGGGTAAAAGCGCCACTTTAAAGCCTCCAGGCCTCAGGAAACATCCACCTTTAGGATGCCTGACTTTAGAGGATTGTCGGTTCGCTCCGAGCACAAGAACAACATTTTTAACCTCAGTCCAAGAACATCTGACCTGAAATGATCAAAAACCTTCAGCGTAAAAAGATGGTGGAGAGAAAGCTGCTGGGAGGTTCTCAGAAGAGAAGTGGCATTAAGCCAGCTGGAAGAGTCCAGCCTGCTTCCTGCTCCTCCAAACAGGCGTCTCCACACCAACACTGAGGAACACGGGCTTCTGTTCTTCCTTCTTCTCTTCTGACTATTGTGTGTTTGATGAATGCAGCATCCACTCACTCACCCCCCCCCCCCCCCCCCCCCCCCTCATTTACACTGCTGCTCCTGTTTCACAATGCTCCTCAGACAGATGCAACCAGAGACACTGATGCCGTCAGACAATAACCTGAGTGTTGTTGTGTCCGGTTATTAACATGTTCCATGCTTTTCCTTCTGCAACAGTTCATCACACCTGCTCAGGGAACCTCGGTGTAAAGGAGGTGAAGCCGTGCCTCAGTGACTCTACTTTGCTGTTTTAGAAACTAACAGTTATTAGATGAATATACAGTGTGCACGTACGCGCACACGGTGTATAAACACTTAATACACGCGTGTGCGTGGACGTAGACTTTTTAGTACTTTGGGTTCATAGACTTTTTAGTATTTTGCAGATACGTGTCTGTATATAAACCACATTCTGACCTCTGCTGCTCCTCCTGGACTCCAGGGCTGCAGAAATATGCTGCTTTTACAAGTCTTTCAAATCTGTCAAGCATCATAAATCTTATTTATTTAACCAGGTTGAATAATGGCGGAGAATGGTGTCCGAAAAGCGTCTTTATTTTAAAGTGAACAAGAACAGTTCGGTCCGCGTTCTCAGAGAGGCGGAGAGACCTCGAGAGAGTCCAAAACAAGTCCGCTAGGAAAACTCTCAAAAATAGTCAAGCCACAGAAGTCAGAGTTTGGTGATGAAAACCCTCCGCCGCTGGCAGACGGGAGTTCTGTCCTTAAATCTAACGGGAGATTGAAGAGAGACCGCAGGTGCGTGTGTCTGCGGGGCCAGCTGTGGCTGATGCGGCTCCTCCACGCCCCCTGCAGGTAGACACCCGCAACAACGGTCCCAGAAACTGGGAACCCAACAAACCAGTTTTTAAAAGTATTCCTTTCAGACTAAGCAGGAAGACTGAAGACCGACAAGGTGAGTGGAAACGAAGAGCATTATTGAAAAGAATTGACAGTTGTGTTTGGAGATAAAATCAAGATTTGAATCAATGAGACTTCATATTTAGTTTTAGCACAAAACATCGTTATACATTATAAATGAATCGGTCTTATTTAACTTTCTTATAGTCTGGCTTTAGTTATAGTTGAATAGTCTTTCTAAGTGAAGTTTAGTTTATTTTTCTGCTCTTGCTACTGATCCTAAAAGAACTTTAAACCCTCCCAGAATGCTTTAATGGTAGTAATATATACGCCATGAAGCTGTTGATTAGGTTTTAAAAGTGAAAGTGAAACTATTCTGTTCAGACGAAGCAGGAAGAGCGACATTTTGTGACAGGTGAAAAGCTCTTAGAGTTATTAGAGTTGTTCAACAGTCCAGGTTACAGCTGGATATTTTGGTATTATTTAAGACAATAAACTTTAAAAATAATTAAATAAATCCACACAGGATCACAGGACACCAACAGGAGTTTTGGTTCATGTTGCACGTTTTCTCACAGTGGTTTATTGTTCTATGTTGTGGAACCACTGTGAAAGAAATGCAGGAGTGGGTGTCATTTCTTTCATCTATTTTAAATAGAGCAGTGATCTTTGAGGACTTGGATCATAGAAATAATTGAAGAGGGGAACAAAGGAGGGAAGTTAAAAGTCCTGACTAGTATGTTTATGTAGCACCAGATAATTTAGTGGCTGAGCTGAAGACAGTCCTTTCACCATGTTGGCCTGTGGAAAACCAGTGTTGTCGGCCCGATGGACCAGCGTCCCCGTCGTTGCCGGACCACCGTTGGCCACCAGTTGGGTTTTGGGATCAAAGTGGGGGCGTTTCCTGTATCCGGTTCTCCTCACGGATCCATGACTACAACATGTTGCTGCAAGTGCAGAGACGTTTGCTCTGGAAAGAACTTTAGAGCACATTCAGTGCTGCAGGATGAGGGGCTGGAAAAGGTGCCAGTTCTTTTCTCACTGCATGGAACAGTTAAAAAAAGCAGCTTAAACTCTGAAAACATGAAAATTATACAGAGACATCATTGATTTATTGATTCAGTTGTTGTCCAGAATGGATTAGAAATGTTCCTGTTTGATAAAAATGCAGTGAATTGGGATTATTTAACTACAACCTCTCCAGATTATTTACCTTCATCACAGTCTCATCACTATTTCTGATGTTTCCTCAGGATAGACGAGGACAGAGCAGAGTCCACAGTGCCCAGCTGTGTGTCCCTGAAGAGTGACCGGTCCAAAGACCAACCTTTAAAGTTCGGTATCGGACCTCAAGGCTCACCTTTAAAGTAAGGTTTTCTGAACCACATAACTCTGCCTTAGAACATTTCACAACCATACAAAACATCATTTTGTGGGTATTAGCCTCCACTATCGTGAAAAATGAAATTCATCAGGTCCTTAAAATGAAACGGTGCACCAACATGTCAGGCGTTCGCTCCCATTAACTCCCATGTTAATTTTAGTGTGGTAAATCTTTTAAAACTGAAAATTGCTTCTGTTTTTAACTGGTCATTTCTCCTACATGGGTTAACATCATCTCACAAAAATTCCTTGGCATATATTTTAAAGTTTCCCAACAATATCCATCATTGCAGAGTGCTACAGCTCTCCATTTAGATACGGATGTCCCCCGCCTCCCCCGGGACATGGTCAAAGCTCTCCCGGAGGTGTGAGTTGAAGCTCCTTCTGACGGGAGACTCCGCCAGCGTTCCCAGCAGACCCTCACAACACGTTGGGTCTGCCGGGTCTGTCCGGCATCCTTCCCCACCAACAGAGCCAACTCACCACCAGGTGGTGATCAGTTGACAGCTCCGCCCCTCTCTTCACCCGAGTGTCCAGAACATGCGGCCGCAAATCCGATGACGCGACCACAAAGTCGATCATCGATCTGCGGCCTAAGGCGTCCTGGAGCCAAGTGCACATGTGGACGCCTTTATGCCTGAACAAGATGTTTGTTATGGACAATCTGAGACGAGCACAGAAGTCCAATACCCTCCTGGGCTACCACCTTATCGTGGTGGAGGGGTTTGCCTGTCCCAATGATCCTGGGAGCTCCGTTGTCTGGGGCTATATGCCCCTGGTAGGGCCACCCATGGCAAACAGGTCCGAGGTGAGGGACCAGACAAAGCGTAGCCCAGGACCCCCAATGATGAAAAAGATTATTGGTGCCAAGTTTCCCTTGCCCGGATGCGGGTCACCGGGGCCCCCTCCTGGAGCCAGGCCTGGGGGTGGGGCACATTAGTGAGCGCCTGGTGGCCGGACCTCTGCCCAGGGAGTCCGGCCGGGCACAGCCCGAAGAGGCAACATGGGACCCCCTTCCCGTGGTCTCACCACCTGCAGGGGGGGTCGGGTACATTGTGTGTTGGGTAGAGGCCGAAGGCAGGGACCTTGGCGGTCTGATCCCCGGCTGCATAAACTGGCTCTAGGGACATGGAATGTCACCTCTCTGGTGGGAAAGGAGCCTGAGCTGGTGCGCGAGGTTGAGAAGTTCCGACTAGATATAGTCGGCCTCACCTCGACGCACAGCAAGGGCTCTGGAACCAGTCTTCTCGAGAGGGGTTGGACTCTCTACCACTCTGGAGTTGCCGATGGTGAGAGGCAACGGGCAGGGGGGCAATTCTGGTTGCTCCCCGGCTCAGTGCCTGTATATTGGAGTTTACCCCGGTGGATGAGAGGGTAGCCTCCTTTCGCCTTCGGGTGGGGGACGGATGCTGATTGTTGTTTGTGCCTGTGGCCCAAACAGCAGTTCACCCTTTTTGGAGTCCTTAGAGGGTTAGGGTTAGGCAGCGACAGTGAGACCTGGAGAGGTGTGATTGGGAAGAACGGCCCCCCTGATCTAAAATTTTCCTGTTTGATAAAAATGCAGTGAATTGGGATTATTGAACTACAACCTCTACAGATTATTTACCTTCATCACAGTCTCATCACTATTTCTGATGTTTCCTCAGGATGGACAAGGACAGAGCAGAGTCCACAGTGCCCAGCTGGTGTCCCTGAAGAGTGGCCAGTCCAAGGTGTAATAATAATCTTCAGAAGTTCAGAGAAAATGTAAGACAACTAAAGCGTGATGATGTGTTTGTGTGGCAGCTGTTAGTCACATTAACAGCAGCAGGTTGTGAGTTTATTATTGGAGATGTTTAACACTTAAACCTCAGACAGTCATAGAGTTACAGACTTAATGAGAATATTGTTGATTAGAAACAAGAATCATGTTGAAACTGAAAGATGAATTCAGACATAAATGCTGGAACAATATTGAGTCTTGATCAGGCTCTTTCATCCTATAAATCAAAGGACTAATAGAGATGTGTTTCATAGTGAGAGGGGGGAGCACATCCTATCAAACTGGGACCAGTCAGCTCCACCAGGAGAGTCCTCTTGTTCACAATCTGGAAGCAGATCTGGAGATGCTGAAATGAAGCCCAAACAAAGTAAAACTGTTCAATAAAGATTTAATTTGTGATGTCATGAATTTGTAGTTGTGTTGATGATTTATTATAGATGGAATCATTGGTTTACTTATGTTCAGGAAGTGATCTGCAGGAGGTGATAGAAGGTCATAAGATGAGTCTGAAGAGAAGATGTGAACATGTGACTGAAGGAACTCATGAAGCAGGAAGTGGAACCCTGCTGAACAAGATCTACACTGAGCTCTACATCACTGAGGGACAAAGTGAGGAGGTGGACACACAACATGAGGTGAGACAGCTTGAGAGAACCTCCAAGAAGAACATCCAGGACACTCCAATCAAGTGCCAGGACATCTTCAAAGTCTTATCTGAGCAACAGAGACACATCAGAGTGGTTCTGACCAACGGTGTCGCCGGCGTTGGAAAAACCTTCTCAGTGCAGAAGTTCAGTCTGGACTGGGCAGAAGGTTTGGAGAACCAAGACATCAGTCTGGTGCTTCCGCTCTCATGCAGGGAGCTGAACTTGATCAGAGATGAGCAGCACAGTCTTCTCTCACTGCTTCATGTTTTCCATCCAACATTACAGAAGATCAGAGCAGAAGATCTGACTGTCTGGAAACTTCTGTTCATCTTTGATGGCCTGGATGAAAGCAGATTTTCACTGGGTTTCAACAAGCATCAGGTCATCTCTGATGTCACACAAGTATCGTCCGTTGACGTGCTCCTGGTGAACCTCATCCAGGGGAACCTGCTTCCCTCAGTTCTCATCTGGATCACCTCCAGACCTGCAGCAGCCATCAGATTCCTCCCTCATGTGTTGACAGGATCACAGAAGTACGAGGCTTCACTGACTCCCAGAAGGAGGAGTACTTCAGGAGGAGGTTCAGTGATGAAGATCTGTCCAAGAGAATCATCTCACACATCAAGGCCTCCAGGAGCCTCCACATCATGTGTCTGATCCCAGTTTTCTGCTGGATCACTGCTATAGTTCTGGAGGACATGATGACCAGAGACCAGAGAGGAGAGCTGCCCCAAACCCTGACTGACCTCTACTCACACTTCCTGAGGGTTCAGATAAAGAGGAAGAAGCAGAAGTATGGAGGAAAGCAGAGACCAGAGGAACTGACTGAGGCTGATAAAGAACTCCTTCTGAAGTTGGGTCGGCTGGCGTTTGAACATCTGAAGAAAGGAAACATCATGTTCTACTCAGAAGACCTGGAGCGATGTGGACTGGACGTCTCCGAGGTGTCGGTGTACTCAGGAGTTTGTACAGAGATCTTCAAGAGAGAGAGTGTGATCTTCCAGAAATCAGTCTACTGCTTTGTTCATCTGAGCATTCAGGAGTTTCTGGCTGCCGTCTACATGTTCCACTGTTACACCAGGAAAGACACAGCGGTTATAAATCAGTTCCTAAAATATTCTGAACCAGCCACATCTCTTGATGACTTCCTCAGGAGAGCACTAAGGAAATCTCTTGAAAGTAAAAATGGCCACCTGGACTTGTTTGTTCGCTTCCTTCATGGTCTCTCTCTGGAGTCCAATCAGAAGATCTTGGGTGGACTGTTGGATCAGATGGAGAACCACCCAAAACCATCCAGAAGGTCCTCAACAACCTGAAGGAGGAGAACTGTGATGAATTCTCCCCAGACAGAAGCATCAACATCTTCCACTGTCTGATGGAGATGAAGGATCAGTCAGTCCATCAGGAGATCCAAGAGTTCCTGAAGTCAGAGAAGAAATCAGAGAGGGAACTGTCAGAGATCCACTGTTCAGCTCTGGCCTACCTGCTGCAGATGTCAGAGGAGGTTCTGGATGAGCTGGACCTGCAGCAGTACAGAACCTCAGTGGAGGGAGAACGTCGCCTGATTCCAGCTGTGAGAAACTGCAGGAAGTTCCAGTAAGTAAAGATTTCTGGGGCCGGACATCGGCGTTTAAATCAAGCGAGTGGATCATGTCAGGCAGCAATACCCCCTCCAGTGGTCATTCCTTCAATTCTTTATTTCCATTGCAGCGTCCATAAATTAAAAACAACAACAATTCATCCAGAAATGTTCAACACTGGCTGGATATAAGTTCAATGGTCAATCCAGACAAACCAACATAAGGCAGGAATAATAGGAGCCACAAGTTAACTGACTATCATGAAATTACTGTCATGTCATTAAATCACTTTTGTTTGTTTGTATACATCGTATTCAAACGACAAAACACATTTTAACTAATGACACGTGACTATTTTGCTTCATCTGTTCAACGTAAAAACAGCCGGCCTCGTTGGTTTAAATGGGTGTTTTAGGTCTTTGTGGCGGTTCCGTTTGGAGCCTTTATGTGACCCACAAAGTTGTTTGAGCCTTTCCACACCCGTTAGGTGGCAACTTCATCACTAGCAACAAAAGTGCAGTGAAAATGATTTGAAGGGAAACAGGCAGATATAACAGAAGCTGAGGGCAATCGATGCAACCAGAGACTCTGATGTCATCGATCGGATCGCTGAATTAAGACTTGACGCACCATCGTACAAATTGGATGAAATGCAAAATATCCAAAGAGCCGATAGACAGATAAAAAGATGCACGTTTCTTTAAACCATTTGCTACAATCATTTTAAATATTGAGTAATTGTGAGCTGTTCTAAAATAAGACAAATGTTGAGAATAATTCTGTTGCATTTCAGATCTGATGGTCGTTCAAACTGTTGCTCTACGGTGTTGAATTTAGCTTTTCCAGGAAATGAGCTACATTTGTGTTGAAGTAGATTCTCAGATAAGTTGATGAGAAATCCCAAAGTTTGACTCACTATTTTTGTTTCATACACAACAGACTGTATGATAGTCTTCTTTCAACGAGTCATTGGGAAGTTGTGGCCTCAGCAATGACGTCAAACCCTTCTCATCTACGGGAGCTGAGCTTAAGCTGGAACCAAAGCCCGACAGATGCCGGAGTAAAGTTACTGTCTTCTGCAATGATGCATCCAAACTGCAGACTGGAGACGCTCAGGTCAGGAGGCCTCTGTTGGTCTTTTCTAAGTTTCTTTACATTTTCTGCTTTTCTCTTCATTTTCAGATTTAGAAATGTGTTTTTATTTGCCCCATTTATTCCTTTTCCAGGCTGAGGCACTGCAGTTTATCAGAGATCAGCTGTGACTCTCTGGCCTCGGCGCTGAGGTCCAATCCCTCCCATCTGAGGGTTCTGGACCTGGGTGGGAACCAGCTGGAGGATCCAGGAGTGAAGCTGCTCTGTGGTGCTCTCCAGGATCCTCTCTGTGAGCTGGAGACTCTCAGGTCAGTCAGAGATGATCCAGTACTTTCCCAGGTGTAACTAGTTAGACAATAAATGTTTACATGTTTGATCTTTGTTATAAACGTAGTGTTACAGTTCTCAGAAAAAAGACCACACAGGACAGATTTGCAGTATTAAATTGGTTGTGGAAATCTGTCCCATGTGAGGATGGTCATCAATGACTAGAAAGGAAGTATCAGTTGTAGATTTGTCTTGTTTTATTTTAGGCTGGCCACAAAACCGCCCAAACATTCAGACCAATCAAAAATGGTTCTTCCTGTCTTTTAAAGATCAGAAGGTAAACTAGAAACCCCAAAAAGAAAGCTGCTGCAGTGTGCCATGCCCCTTCTCTCCTGAGAAAAGCCATCCCAAAAAAGAGAAAAGCCCAAGTGTGAAGTGAGCACCCTGTTAAACCTTGGTACCGAAAGCCTGCAGTCATTCTCATCTTAGGTGGCTTCATTCCAGCCAGAAGCCCAAACCTGCCTCCCTCTTAAAGGGGCAGCAGGTCAGTCCAACCACAGAAACCTTCATGAAGATCTGAAGCTTTCAGCATCCACAATTGTTGCACCTCATTTCCATTGGAGTCCAAATCAGAAGTCAACAAGTTGATTCTACACCGATTCTACACAATGCAACCATTTTAAAAAGGTTTCCATCCATAAGTTTTCACACATTTTTCGATAAATCTGTTTGTTCATCACCTCCTTCTTTTGTAATGGTCATTAAAGAAAATGACCTTATTGGAGTTTTTCCCCTCACAAATATGACTTTCTATGAACGATGCAATAAATGCAGCTTGCAATCTAAGACAATATGGAAGTATGTGAATATAATAGTAGTGGAAGTAGCTCATAAAATAATACATTTGCTCTTCTCATCGAATCTTCTATGTTATTAAAGAAAAACCTGCTCTTAGTCAACAACATCTAAGACATCAACCAAAAATCCTAATTTCATACAATCTAATATAAAACAGTAGAGAAGACTCTTTCTGCAGAGACACTGGTGGCAGGAATGCAGAAGTATCACCTGCTCAACTTGGAAGGTGGAGCAGAAACCACCAGCTGAGAAGGTCCTCAGCGAGAGGAAGTGGTGGAGAACCATGAAACTTGCTAAGCTCCACCTCAGCTCCAGAGACGGGCTGAGCTGGAGCTGTGGCACCAGGTATCGCCCAGAAGAGCCTCCAACAAACAAGCTCTTCTCTTGGGAGGAGAGGGCTTTGAATCTCAGCTCAGTGTGCTTGTCTCTAGTAGGTGGCAGCTGCACCTTTTCCTGAGGTCCTTGTTGATGCCCTGAGGGGAATTGATGCTCCTGCAATGTTTTCTGGCAGCATTGAGCTTGCAGTGGGGCAATCAAACACACTGTGGGGGGGCTCTCTTTCCTTCTCTCATCTGGAGAACAAGTGACACCAGCTGCCAATCATTGTTGGAGAAATGTGCAGTCAGGGGAACGATGCGTCCAGACTATAGCCCCCCTTCCAGCATCCAGCAGTGTCTAAAACCTTTGATTTGGTTTCACCAGAGAGTGTAGGGATTGCAGGGTCGCTGCAGCATCGCCCACAAGCTGTCAGGAGTGGGTCGCTTTGTCCCAACTCCTGACAAGAGTTGAGCTATTGAGAAATGTGGTCTCACAAACTTGGAAGGTATTTTGACCTACACACACTTTACATACGCTGTAGATCTTGTCCAACCGCCCTGAAAGAACCCAAAATAGGAACATACGGCAGATAAGCCGGTGCAGGACCAGAGGTTTGTTGCTTGTAAGCTGTGTTTTGCTCTGGTACATGTTGATTTTTATTTGTCTTCTCTCAAAATAATTGTTATTTTAGACTAAGGGAGTGCAGTTTATCAGAGACCAGCTGTGATTCTGTGGCCTCGGCTCTGAAGTCCAACCGCTCCCATCTGAGGGTTCTGGACCTGAGCTACAACACGTTGCAGGATTCAGGAGTGAAGCAGCTCTGTTCTGGACTGGAGAGTCCAAACTGTAAGCTGGAGAGGCTCAGGTCAGTCTTCATTTTTCTACCTATATACCAGCTGCTAAGATGGTGAAGTGAGGCTGTTCTCAACACTGCTGTGATGCACCACATTAAAAAAATTCCTTGTAATATCGTGAATTCAGGTCTGACCCAACTAAGAACTAACGTAGGTTTAGTACTGACGCAGATAACATGCAGACCTGCACCGTATAACCTCATCCTGCATTTTTCAGATTAAACTACTACTGCAGTTATCAGAGATCAGCTGTGGCTCTCTGGCCTCGGCGCTGAGGTCCAATCCCTCCCATCTCAGAGAACTGAACCTGAGTTACAACAATCTGCAGGATTCAGGAGTGAAGCTGCTCTGTGGTTTTCTCCACTTTCCAAACTGCCGACTGGAAACTCTGAGGTAAACACCATTCTCAAAAATGTCCATTATTCCATCCGAGGGTCCTCACACTTTCTGAGTGTGTGTGTTGTGCCCAGTTCCTTCAGGAGGGAGGGCCACACGGGGACCACTTATTCATGATAAATTGATTTAAGGACAATGAAAAAGCCGACAGATGGTGACCAAAATTAGACAAAACTAGGTGAGGGTGCCTGGTAGACACCAGCCAACGAGGAGGGAGATGGTGAGGGAGACAGGAAGTCATCTAAGACAGGTTGTGCCTTTAAAGATGAGCCACAGGTGAGATGGATCTCCATGATGAGATGGGAGGGAAAGAGGTGGGAGAACCTGGGAAGAGTGAGGGCCAGAACAATATATATTCTCCTCTGGAACAGTGCAAACCTGAGAGGTTGGAATTGTGGTAATTACATATTACTATCATTTTTTAACCTGTAACTAAATTAAATATTTACAGATCATGCCTTTGATTAACCTTTCAGATGAATACTGGTTTCACTTATAACCTTATAAAAGTTTCCCTTCTTTATTTAGATTAAGTTACTGCAGTTTATCAGAGATCAGCTGTGACTCTCTGGCCTTGGCGCTGAGGTCCAATCCCTCCCATCTCAGAGAACTGGACCTGAGTCGGAACCAGCTGAAGGATTCAGGAGTGAAGCTGCTCTGTGGTTTTCTCCAGATCCTCTCTGTGAGCTGGAGACTCTCAGGTCAGGAGGCCTCTGTTGGTCTTTTCTAAATTTCTTTACATTTTCTGCTTTTCTCTCATTTTCAGATTTAGAAATGTGTTTTTATTTGCCCCATTTATTCCTTTTCCAGGCTGGTGAACTGCAGTTTATCAGAGATCAGCTGTGACTCTCTGGCCTCGGCGCTGAGGTCCAATCCCTCCCATCTCAGAGAACTGGACCTCAGGTTCAACAATCTGCAGGATTCAGGAGTGAAGCTGCTGTCTGATCTCGTAGAGAATCCAGACTATGGGCTGGAGACACTGAGACATTTCTGGTAGAAGCCAGTCAACTCCCGCTCATCTGCTGCATCACTCACTGACCACTGGTGAAGAGCATCTGTGGAAACATCTGCCGTCTACTCCCTCCATAGATGAAAAATTCAGTTTTTAAAAAGCGGTGGTGGACTTTCAGGAGATCAGTCGATGGTCGACAAAGCAGAAGCAGCTTCGCCTTGAAGTTAATTAGTTCCTGGTATCACACAATGCATCTTTATAAAGTTCTAAATGGCTCCTCGGCCACTCTTAGAAGCATGAAAACATTCTCTTAATTGTCTCTTCAAATGTCTGTATTATACGTTACTATTTTACATCATGCCTTCAGAATCTTTAGGGTTTAGTATTTACTGTCTCTGTGACATGGAGCATTGGAATATTTCAGCTGCAGCCAGCAAAAACCCATCAGAATGACGGCTATCGGTGGGAACCACAGCTCATTTGACTTTAGTCACTCTGTTCAATGTTATAGGATTTATTGCAATCTAATAAAAACTATGAATAAATGTGGGAAATAGGAAATAAAAAGAAGCAAAATGACCAAATAAATCTCCCACAAATACTGTAAATTTAAAGATGTCAAGAATGGAATATCAGCTTATTTAATCAAACATAAAGTGAAAAGGCCTCCTTTAAGTTTACTGCAAAAATAAACACTGAATCAAGAGCGACACGCGCCAAAAACGTCTCATTCTCTCTTCTGTCTCCACTCATTCTTTTATATTCTCTTAAGATAATGGGGACGGGGTCGTGTGATAACAAAACAACCTAATTGGGGACTATATTTTTGTTGCAAGAACTTTGCTCTTCAGAAATGTCTATGTTGGCTTCCACAGATTGTGCATCCACTAGAAACTCAGTGTTTTTGAGGAACTACCAGGAGTGGCTGGAGTGGAGGGCAATGATGCTACAGCTACATATAGCTACATATAGATCACCGTTATCCTCAACCCAAAAGACCACCAGTTGGCGCAGCAATACTAAAGATAGGAGGTGTTGGATCGCGATACCTTTCAAGTGTAGCTGCCGATCCGCGTGTTCTTTGAATGAAGACTTCGAGAAGAAAAGTACCAATTTCAAAATATATTTAACAATAGAACCAATTCCAGATACAAATATTACAGAGCTCCGGGCCAGTTCATAACCCTAGCAACAACAGAGTTAATTGTCAGGGCACGAAGTCTGACCACCTAACTATCCCTTGGCCCAGTCTTTTATAGTCACACACATGCAAATTCACAATGTTCATGCAATCCAATCCAGATCCCCTGCTGGGATGTCCTCGTCCTCTTCCTCCAGTCCCATTCGGTGTTGGTAGAGTTCTTCTTTTCCATTGTTTTCCAGGTAGCCAGATCCCATTCTTCATGCAAATGTGATCATCAACCCCCTGATGTCCTGTATACAATGAGTGGTTGACACCCCCTGCCTGACTGCTCCTGAGATAACAATAGAGCAGACAACAATCTTGCAACTGGAATGTCTCTGTTCTTTATTACATTTACCAATGAGTCTACCTTGCCTAACTTCTTAAGAGAAGACAGAAACATATGGTGAAACACATAACAAGATAAAGACAATTCTCACAGAGGTTGTGGTCGTTGCGCAGACGCGGAGTGATATCACGCACAAACGTGCCCTATGTTCTATATACCGTATGTTGGCGACCAAAGGGCGCACCGTATTAAAAGGTGCAGCCTCAGTTACGGGTGCTATTTCTGTATTTAACACATACATCAGGCGCTCCGGATTATAGGGCGCGGGCATGGTAAAACATACCGCTACGATAGCTTAAAACAGGCATGCTAGCGCGTATTTAGCAATTTTGCAGCCGGCAAGTCAAACAACCGACAACAATGTTTCCAAAATTAAAATGTTCGTATTTTTCGTATTTTGTTATTAAACCCCGGAGGGCTGAAGCAGGACCGCTGTTAAAAATGTATCAGTCCGCGCTTCCAGTTCTGGTGCAACGTCCAGTTCTAAATGTATGAATCCGCGTATTGACGTTTCAACGGCCCATCAGTAAAGGGAGAGATTTGGATATAGTCCCCCTGAGGTGGTGTTTTTAGAGCAGTTCTTAACAACTTTCTCTTTGCCTGATAAGAGGTCCAAACATTATTTCACTTCCCTATAAAATATTCTAAAATTTGCCATTCAAGATTTGTTGTTATTAAGATAAAGAAATGCAACATTTCCCCCAGAGAACGATGGCGATGGAAAAAGCCCTGGCTGTGTGTGAGCATCACAGCAGGCGTGGGTTCTCCTCTCTGGAGTCATGCGGGGCTCCTTTGAAGGGCAGAATAGGAGGTTGGTGACAGATTCCCCTCAGAAAGATGATTACGGTGCCAAGGTCATCACCGGGGTAACCAGGAAGAGGCAGAGTCGGTCTACTGTACGAGCGATGCCGCTCCAGTTATCCTTCTCCTGTCAGGACCAGACATTTACGCCACTTTTGATCTTTTTAAATCAGACTTTGGGTTGAGGACTCTGTTTGAACCATCTGAGCTCATTGTAGTTGTTCTTGTTGCGCATGTGTTTAATGATGTAGTGGCTCCATCCACAGCCGGCTTGATCTCTGCGTACAGCTGATGGCTCGCTCCTCCCTCTTCTTGTGGTTTCACAGCTCCACACAGACACCAAAGCCCATCACTCTGGCACATGAGGCCTACAGACAGCAGGAGCCCCGTCTGTAGCAGGAGCCCCGTCTGTAGTGGGCCGCTCACAGCGGGAGCCCCGTCTGTAGTGGGCCGCTCATAGCAGGAGCCCCGTCTGTAGCAGGAGCGGCCGACTACAGACGGGGTTCCCGCTATGAGTGGCCGACTACAGACGGGGCTCCCCCTATGAAAGAGTATATAGTATTC